>NW_022045825.1:0-57222 GCF_003285905.1 Drosophila hydei
TATCTCGAACGATGGCAACATCTCGGGCAACACATCACCTATTCCAGCGGTGAGCCGCTGCTGCAACACCACGCAGCTGCAACACAACAACAGCAACAACAACAGCAGCAACAGCAACAACAGCTCCAACTTAAGCAACAGTCCCACAGCAGCCACCTCGGTTACAGGCAGCTCCATCCAGCATCGGGCACCTTGGCCGCAACCAGCAGCAGCATCTCTCGACAGGATTGCTGCCCACAGCTGGTCTGGATAGTATTGCCAATTGCGGCGTGGCCACGGTCAGCGGCATTCTGACTGCTACCGCGCAATCACCCAATGTGGTCACTAGTCTAAACAGTGCTCAAGTCCAGCCGGTCTCCTCGTCGGTGGCTGCCGCCATGGCCGCTCCCGCAACACTGGACGCCAAAAGCAACCCAAGCGCTTACATGTCTCTAATATACCGTTTCGCTTCAGAGATCCCGATCTACGTGCCATGTTTGGGGTAAGCCTACAGCAGCAAGTTACCATCTCCAACAATAATAACGCAAACTATGTTCTCTCTTAGCAATTTGGCAACATTTTGGACGTGGAAATCATCTTCAATGAGCGCGGCAGCAAGGTAAGTTTACAGGATGTATCCTCCTCCATTCTCTATCCTGTTGCACGATTCATTTAAATTATGCACAGACCGAGCGGGCACTTGAGCCATTGTTAAGTGAAGTGATGTCCTTTTGTCCGGTGACGTTGCCAAGGCAACCTTGAACCATTGTGTTCTGGCTACAAATATCACTTGGATGTCCTGTCCCTCCATTTTCCGACACCAGTTGTAACGACAAAACTTCAATGTACCCTTAAGCAGACGCCGCTCGCAAATATAATTGCATAGCAACGGGCGCTGTTGCTATACAAAACGAAAATGTGCATAATTTAAGGCGCTGACGCATGTCCCAAGATGCTGGGGCCCGCATGCCCACGGCCCCTATCTCCCTTCCACTCTGTTTCGTGTGTACTATATTGTAGTTTAGCAGTATGAGTCGGTGCCAACCTTGTTTTTAAATCGTACTTTATATATAAATATACCATATACTCTACCTGTATATGTTATATCTCTGTATACACATCTACTTATATACTCTATATGTTTTTTAATTGCATGTTTGATTGCGAATGGCAGGGATTCGGTTTTGTAACATTCGCTAACAGCAACGATGCAGAACGAGCACGCGAACGTCTAAACGGCACCGTGGTTGAGGGACGCAAAATCGAGGTGGGTGCATGCAAGCAATACCATAAACCACTCAAACACACATCCACATCCACACACATACACACACAACACACCTACACACTTAGTTACATGCAGTGGGCAGCTATTATCTAGAACTAATTACAAAACTATCACAACTTTCTTATGTGCCACAAAATTTATATATATATATTTATATATATATATAAATATATATGTATATATAGATAGAGTAGGGAAAAGAATTTCGATGTGAAGAAATTGGTTTTCAAGTCTCGGAGTTTGCGTGTCTACGTGACGTGAAATAGTTTTCACGTGTTTTCGCATTGCAGAAAGAGTTTTATTTCATTTATTTGCCATTTTTATGAAATTCGGTCTGCATTGATTGCGCTTTTTGGCAATGCAATGCGTATTTAAAATCGGATTCACACATGGTCAGCGCACTTTGATTTCGTGTTTTAATCGAATGCTCATTAATTTTTAAATTATGCGCAGCCTTTTTTATTTGCCTTTAATTAAAAATTAATTACTTTTTTGCGTTCATTTCGCATTTCCTTGCGCACAGACAGACAGCTCACCAATTTTTGTATTTATGTTAAGTGGGCAGCCGCAAATAATTGGCATTTAAAATATGCTGAAAATGCGCAAAGTGCCAACTGATATTTAAACAATTTAACTGCGACCCCCCCCAGAGACGACAATCATTTTTTAATATTATTTTCATTTGCATTGTATTCTGCGCCATCGAAACCCGAAAGCTGCCTAATTATGCAGAATTGCAGTTGGGCGAGTGAAAAAATAATATTGATGGCTTTAAGTAACAGACAGGGAAGACACATGAACTTCAAGCACAAATATTGGTAATGGATTTTAGCTGTTAAAAAGAAAAGGAAACTTTTTAAATAATTTGCCCTCACAGCTTTAACCACATACACACACACATACACATATATACACCTCATGCAATTGTAATTGTTAACTAACACAGAATTTATTTCTACGTTCTCTGTACATGCGAAATGCGATTAAACTATAATTTACAACAACAATAAAAATAAATCTATATAATGCGTACATTATATTAAAACAACAACAAAACTCACCACCAAAACCCACCACGCTCGCTGCAACTCAACTCAACTCTACTCGTTACTCGAACTCTCTCGTTACCAATAACCATTGTGAAGGTGAATAACGCCACTGCACGTGTACAAACCAAAAAGTGACGGCAGTACCCAACGGTAAGTTGCTCTAACACACACACGGTCATATATACACAATATACACAGACACACTTACACACACACACACGTATAACACCTATATAGAACTTAGTTTAAGCTATGTAGCGAAACAAGTTTAAATGTTGAACAAAGAAATGCAATTACGTCTGGCCTAGAAGAACTATAAGAAATGAGAAGCACGCAAAAGGCAACTTAAATAACAACGACAACAAAAGCAACAACAACAACAAAAACAATAAAAACTTGAACACAACTGCCATAATATTTGACTGGCCATTGCCGTTGTTGCGCTTAGTGTTGATATAAATTTCGTTGATTTCGTTTTTCTAAAATTCGGTTTTCCTTTTATTTTTTATTTTCTTTGTTTAAGTTGAACTTTTCACATAAAGTTCTGTGGTGGCTGCAACTGCAATGCTAGCAAAGCTAAGCGAATGTTTCCTAATGAAAATGTTTGTTCGTGGAAATTTGTTATTGCTTATGATTTAATTTGAGGAACTTGTTGATAAGACGTATGTCAAGGCGTTAGGCAATCAAAACTTGCTAACTGAATGGCCATACTAACAACTTTTGCCAATTTTGCGGTTGCTAACCAAACAATATATACACGCATATATAAACACATACAGATGTTTGATAAGAATTCGCCTTGTTTGTTCTATTAACCGGAGTTATGGATTTTAAGTGTTTGTCCTTCAATTTGTATTATAAACTGATTACTGTTTACTGATGATTGAACACAATCTGATAACTACGAAATAAAAATACCTTTTTTATTTTGTTTTCTCTCACACACCAACACACACAGTTGTACTGACCAAAGACGGTGCCCTACCGGCTCCAGCTCTAGGTGAGCGAACCAGAGAACAAATATAAATGGAAAATTAAATTTGTGTTGTCTTGTAACTTGCTTGCAAAGAGAAAAAACCATAAAAAAAAACTAAATAAACAATAATAGCTCGTGCATAATTAACCCACTTAATGTTGTCCATAGCCATAGGCACCTAATCATGATCCAGCCTAACCCTTATACTATATAGCACCCAACTCTATAGTCAACATTGTCCTGGCATGTTGCACGCTAACGGTGGCATGATACAAACCCCAATATTGGCTAAACAACTCGAAAACACCTGTAATACCCACAACTAAACGATTTTATCTAAGCATACAAGCATTTACACTCACAGTCCCAGCATGAATACTGTCCATGATTTCTATGATTGTTCTGTTCTTTCTGTACCTACAATTACTTCATTTGGCAGCAGGAACTTCATAGGCAGCTGCAACATATATATGTATATATATATATACTCTGGACTTGTAGTGTGGTTTCTTTTGAGAAGTTTTGTCAGTTAGAAGTTCTTAGTTATTTAATGTTACTTTTGCAGTACACACATTTTTATTTAAGCTTGTGGTTACCTCAAAGTTTGCTCCTTTACCAAAAAAAAAAAAAGACAGACGCAAAGCGACGATAAAAAAAACGGCATGGAGAAGTTTTCCATGCCATGTATAATAAATAATACTGCTGATTTAAATCGTCTTTCCATGCAAGTTGCCATTAAAAAGTATTCACAGCGCAAAATCTATACTTTAGTTTCGCTCAAATACGATAAGCCGATTACGAACCCAGCGCAAGCCAAACCCAAACCCAAACCCAAACCAACCCAACCAAACAAAACTGAACAGAGCTGAACGAGCAAAAGGGAAGCAGCTGAAATGTATCCAGCGGCTGCTCCCACGGAGTTTTTGCCTGCATGTGGAACAGGACATGCAAAATGCTTTTGTATCGCAAACAGACAGACGGGCTGAGGGACGGACGGACGCACGGGACAGACCTACAGATTGGAGATGAGATGCTGCACATGCTGATGCGGCTATGGCTGTGGCTGCAGGCAGCATCTTTTGCCTTAGGTGCCTTTGCCGTGGCCTGGCTTTTTCCAGCCTGGTTCGCCCTGGCCACAGTCCTCCACTGCTCTCTGCCACGTGCACGTAATGCGCTTCATTTGCGTTTGCACTAAATGCAAGCAGTGTGTCCGCTGGGACGCCTAGCTATTTATGCGGCTGCCAGCATATTATAGAAATAGTCAGTCAGACAGACAGCCAGACGGGCAGACAGATAGTCAGACAAACTGAGAGGTATAGTAGTTTGCTGGATAAGCGGAATAGTGGGGAAGGCAGGGAAGCACTCACTTTATCACGTTCGAACTGGCTTCACTTGCCTGGCAAAAGACGGGCAGCATTAGCTTTAGAAGGAGTGAAGGGCACAGCTCACGTTGTCTTATTGCTCGTTACGTTGGAAAAGACATGCAGAGCGGGGACGAGGGTGAGGCGAGTAGTAAGGATAAATTACAAAGAAAATGGAAAGCACACAACGTTGCAAACATGTTGCGGCACACACATAAATTTTAGAAGCAAAAAATCAAAAACTTCTTACCACTCCAGATGCCTTCTTGTCCTTCATGTCCCTAGGTCGTAGTTTTGTTGCTTTCGTCTTGTGTCTTATGCAAATGTGTTTCTTTCACACACTCTCACTCATACACTGTGCTCCATTTTGCAGAAAGTTTTGCCTTCTGTAATGTATGTAAGATTCCCCCACACCTACACATATCCATGTTTATATATATAAATATATACATATGTATATTTGCTTATGTTGATCCTTTGACATAGTCAGCTTAATGCCCAACCAGCAGAAACAACAATTCCAACTCCTGACTGTGTATGTCTATTTGACATTTTATTTTAATGTGCTTTTCGATTTACCCTCCCCGTCATGTGTTTGTTTTAGAAAATAAATTGTTTAGCAAATAGCGGAAGCGCAACCGACAGTTTATTTGCTATTTAACTAGCTTTTGCATCATTGTGAAGCATTTCAATTTTTCATTGCATAATTTTGTGCGCTCACATATCAAATTTGGTCGATGAGATAGAAATTGGCAAATTATTTATTACAAACAGCATGTCAAGTCAAAAGTTAATTACCTCAATGTCTCCAAACATAGCTAAAAACTTAAAAAAAAAATAAATAAATAAAGGATATATGTTATATCGAAATGCATGTTCTGTGCTGGCAACCAAACCCTTCTCCCCGCAAGCTTTCATTAAAAAAAAATACAGAAATCCCGCAACTGCATCTAGCACGGGCCAACTTGTAAATGTTATTGATCCTGCGTGTCATGTCTATAAAACTCTGTACATATACATAAAAGCGCAATTTAATGTAAAACTAATTTTAAGTTTTCTCTTGATTTTTCCATGCCCGCAACAACAACAACAACTTCAACAAATGCAACAACAACCGACAAAAATAACTACACCGATTTCTATAAATCAACTGACTATAGTTTGCGTACAATGGCCTGAAGGTAAGCGTTCTGTCACGTTCTATTGTATTCTTTTGCTGTATTTGTATTTTGTATTTATTGCTTGCCGTGTATTTTGTTATAAATTCTCAAATAACACAATTGAAAACATGCACACACACATACACACACACACACTTAAATATATTCACACAACTATTCAGAAACAATAAGTTATCTTTAATATATACGGGACCCATTCAGTTCATAATATAACTATAAGTTCTGGTATATTTTTAGAGTGTAAGCGAAACCAAGTACATAAAAAGACAACAACGACAATATAACTATATATATATACTAGGCAGCTCCCTCTATATCTCTTCATGTGAAATGTATTATAAGTAACTCTGGGATCTTTGACAGTTCGAGAAAACATTTTCAATAAGCCATTCAAACTCCACTCAAATGCAAATTAAATAGATTTATTGATTTACAATGTTAGGTTCCAAGTTAAACTGTATGCATATTATATACTCGTAAACCTTTTTTTTTACAATACTAAATATTTGATGACTGTTTTTTAATGTAATTTTTTTTTTCGTATTTTTTTCCATATTTGCCAAATTTAAAAAAAAAGAATTAAACCAAAAATAGAAAACAAAACACGAATGAAAAATCAATTAAAACAAATTGAAATAAACAAATATCGTTACTTACCGCTCGTAAACCCCATTTAAATCAGGCGCGTCACCATTTTCTTTCTAGACTTAATGATGCTGATGATCTTGTGATCAGCTAATAATGGTTATGAATTTTAGCATATTGCGGCTGTGTTGTCTTATGCATACTACTTAACTACTATATATATATATATATACACTATTAATAAATATATATATATTTACTATAATTTTATATACATATCTGAACAATCAATATCATTTTGTTTGACACATTTATTTAATCAGTTTTGTTGTATGTGCGTTTTGTTTTATGTCCTTAGTTCGTTTTATGTTTTGACATATTTTGGTCTGGTTCTTTGGTCTGAACATTGTCGGCAATGCTCCTTAGCGTAATTAATTATTACTTATGTATATACACACTCACACACACACACGCACACACACATCCATACATATACAACTACAAACAGGAATGTATGTAACTGTTAATTTTCGTCGCGATCCAAACAGCTTTATTAAGCACTAGACCTAAGCTCTATACAACAGAAAACCCGATTCGAACGAAGAACCACTGCATCCCACAATTCGAAATGTAAATACGACACACACACACACATACCCACATACACCCACACACATATATACCTTTAAAGCTCTTTATATATGTGTGTATGACAGACACGCATTCACACGTAGTCCAGATTCATCCACTGATTCATCGAATGATACAAATACAATCTAACAAAATTTATGAACATATATGTGAACCTCAAGGTTATCGGCTGCCCGTGGCCGCCGCTTGGCCTTTTTTGGGTGCGCCCGTTGGTGCCGGAGCGCCGACGTTGACACCGATGGCGCTGCAGATGCCACTGTCGGTGGCGCAAGCGGCAACGGTGCCATCAGCGGTGCACAGCGCGCCCACGCCCACAGCTTCGCCAGCAGCCACGTCCATTGTGTTGGCGCCCCGCCATCCGGCGCACAGCGCACTCCCAGCAGCTGTGACGGCGCAAACTGCAGCACCACCAACGACACGGCGGAGGTACATTGAATTGAATCGTCGATCGCATTTCTTTGAGTGTATGCGCCAAAAAAAGCAGAATTCAAAAATTGAGAAAACTCGTTGACTTCCACAAGAGACAAACACACACACGCACACACATACTCTCAGAGAGACATACGTAAATACTACACACATACACACAGACACACACACACTCACACAGAGGCATAACAGCAAGCAACAAACTTAGTTTTGAGATCTGTACCATATACTTACCTACATATATATTTGTTGTCTTGTTATTTTGGTTACGCATTTGGGTTTGACTATATGCTAAGTACTATATATTGCATATCTGTTGGACGCCCTTGAGTTTGCATTGTTCAACGGCTAGGCGACCACAAGCAAACACAACCCTAGAATCAACCAATCAATCAGTCAATCAATCTACCAACCAATCAACCAACTAGTGTCAATTTCACCTGACAACTGTAATTAGCTCTTAAGTATGGAAAGGTTTTTAGCTTTAACCATAGTGTACTTACCTACATAATACGTAGTTTATAAAGTGCCCTATATCGTGTGACGGTAGACAATTTTTGCGAAGCAAGCGTTTTATAAAAGGCATTTCATTTAGTCTCATTAGCATCTTTCTCTATATCTATCTATCTATCCTTCTCTCGCTCTGGCTCTATACATATATTTCTTAAAATTTTCCTAACTGTTTATACTCTTGATATGTTTTACTTACTTTGCAATTTTGCACGTCTGACTTTTTTGTGTTTTCATTACCAAAAATATGGAAAATAAGAACTAAACAAAATGAAAATGAAAATGGAAATGGTTATTTGTATAAAAGTTGGGCCTAGGAAGTATGGTCAAAAATTGATACGATACGTTTACAATTTGTTGCATGCCACAAAATGATACAGCCCAAAATTCGGAACTTTGATTGCTTGGCTCTAATGCTTTTTTATTTGTAAATAGTAAAAATCGAAATTAACTTTTGGCAATTGCATTCAGAAATGGGCCATGAAATTGCTGAAAGTGCAAATATTCCATATTACATGTAAATATTATCTCTGCCGAGCTTTTAATTGGCATTTAAACAGCGAAATCGAATTTGATTCGCATTCTAGGCAAATAAATTTGCAATTTGATTTTGGCTCACATATATTCAGTAATTAATTTTTGTATTTGGCATATCGCATTGAAATACATTTGTGTGCAAGTTCCCAGATCTCCAATTATGGCCAGCAAAGCGCAGCGCTCTTGTCCAATTTATTGCGGTCTGACTGCTAATTGTTTGTCACGAGCAACATAAAATGTATTTTTAATTACATGTCGATGCTCAATAATGCGATGGCATCCATTGATATTTGACAGATTGTACAGAATGCTTCGCCCAACTGTTTTTAAGCTGGATTAACTTGAACACAGACACCATCGTTCTCACGCGCGCATAGCAATCATCTAATTGTCTATTATCTGTAAACGTTAGCTTTAATCCATTCGGCACCATCAATATTGTTTTTAGTAAATGTGTTTTCCTAGTTTTGATTGTATTTAAAGGTTTAAAGGTTTTTGAATCGTACTACTTTCCATATAAACGTTATCTTTTGCTTCGTTTTCTGAATACCTTTAAAATAGTTTGACCAACATTTAAATGCAACAAGTTGTACAAACAAAGTGTCTTGCCGCATACACACGTCAAATGCAAACTCTATTTATATTTATATATATATATATGTTTCTATTCTAAACTGCAGATCGGTCTAATGTTTTCGTATTGTTAATGGATGGTCTTATTATAATAAATCGTATATATATATATATATTTATATAGAAATAATACACTCAATATACAAAACAAAACAAAACTGCGTAGCATTTGTTGGTAATTCAATGTTATATAATATTAATTAAGTATGTTTCTGAAACCGAATTCCCCTTATATGACTGGCTCACGTATGTCTTATGTATTGTTATATGTATATACCAACAAGATCATTTAAACTCAATCGATACTCAAATATCTTTACATTTAAACAGTTACTACATATTGCCTAGTATTTGCTAAACATATACTCTATGCTATATACTACATATATAAATGAATATATTATATAAATTTACTTATATAAAGAGAGAGAAACTAACCGCATGCATTTTATGTTCTTTTCTTTTCCTTTTTTCTACTTTTTGCACACGAACACAAATACACACACACACAAATACACACGAAACGTAAATAAAATATAATTCGTGTGTTCAAACACCCAACCACACACACACTGACAACACTCACACACACATACACACTGGTAAAAATGTTGTGTACAAATCGTTGCAAAAAAAAAACTCAATCAAAAATCAAATTCCAAAAAGAAAATCGTTTTGACCGCCTCACAGCCGCCGCCGCCGCCGCTGCCATGCATGGAGCTGCCATGCCACATAGACACATGGGCGTGGTCGGTGCCACACCCTTCCATCCTCGGCACCATTATCCGGCGCTGGTAGCCGCCGCTGCCGCCGCTCAGCAGCAACAGCAACGTCAAGTGGCCGCCGCTGCCGTGGCCGCAGCTGCTGCCCAACAGCAGCAGCATCAGCAACAACAGCAACAGCAGCACCAGCAGCAGCAGCAACAACAACAGCAGCAACAACAACAACAGCAGCAGCAACAGCAACAACATGCCGCAGTCGCCGCCGCCGCCGCTGCCCAACACTCACAGCACGCCGCTGCTGCCGCCGCCGCCGCCGCTCACACACATCCGCATGCCCATGCGCATGCGCTCGCGCCTCAACTAGCCCAGCTGCAGCCAACGCTGCAGGCCGTTGCCGTGCCCACTGCCGCTGGCAGTGCTGCGGCTGCTGCCGCTCAGCAACACTCGGCGCTGCAGCAATCCCTGGCAGCGGCCGCAGCCGCACAGAACTCAGGTGTGACGGGCAGTGCGAGTGCCGCTGCCGCCGCCGCGTATGCGGCGCGACTATCCGCTGCAACGGCATCCCAAACACCGGCCGCTGCTGCTGCGGCTGCTGCTTCCATGGCAGCGTCGGCTAATGCGGCCAACAATGCTGCCGCTTTGCATGGATTTGCGCCGTAAGTAGAGCCCACTCCACGTTGCCCAAAAAAAAAAAAAAAGAAAAGAAAAAACAACCAAACGTCGTCGTCGCAAAAATCGCCATAAAGAGAAACTGCCATGTAGCTCTAGTTGTATCTTGTTATTTTATTTTTTGGTTTTTTTTTTAGTTAAATAATCTCTATATATTGAATGTAGTTTTAGCGCACTTACTTTTTGTTCATGTGGTGTCTACGCTCGCTCTCGAACGCTTACTCAACTCCAATGCCAACAATGCATTGCTGCATTGACAGCAGCGGCAGTGGCAGCAACAACAACTGGCTCACTGTATTGCATGCAACGAATAATTACGCATACGCCGTGTTGTGCACGCTGCTGCTGCTGGTATTGCAGCTTCTCTCCAACTGTCATTATTTTACACACTTAACTTATCCTTATCCCTCTGATATTAGCCTCACCCACTCCACTCCCACCCACTATCCATCCATTCCATCTTCGAGCGCAAATTTGTTTATAGCTTTAACGTTGTTTTGTCTCTCGATTTTTGGTCTATGCGGTGATTCTTTTGAAATATTTAGCTACCTTGTGTGTGTAACGTTTTTATAAGTATATCCAACTATATATGCATAGCGTCACATTTGCCTAATGTACCATCTAATTAAATCGCAAGTTTAGACTTGTCTCTTGTATAAAATCAACAAACAACAACAACAACAAACAACAGCTATAAAAGCAGCTACCAATTAACGCACGCCAACTACTACATTAACTACTTAAATACCCAAAAACATATTTATTCTTGACTGAGAGCAGTTTCTTTTGGCATTCGTATCTTAATATTCGTATAAGTTTTTGATTACTTTGGTTGAAGGGTCCTACGTAATATTGTATATTGTGTACCACTAGGCGTATGATGACATTTGACATTTAATATGAATTGAATTGAATTGAATTTAAAAGAAATGTTTTTGATGCGTCTGCTGCTGCTGCTGTCGCGCATGTTTCCTCTATATCTCAAACAATTATTTATATTATTATTTCCAAATACACCCGTTTATATTTTATGTTCCTTTGTGGCTGCTGTTCTATAACTAAATAATAGCGTATGACTGACAATGATAACAATGATAATGCTACCATTTTATATGAAATTCTACCAAACTAATTAGCTAGGTGCATGAATGTCTCTCCTGTCTATTAAAGGGCAGAGTTCGAAAAGTGTTTCTTATACATTGTTTTGTAGACTCGGGACAGTTGTATTGTAACCTCGTACTTACCACATATGGTTGATTATCCTTGCTAGTGTTCTACTTATAATTTACATGTGCATACGCATTATCTAATAATCACCTCGTCATCAGTTAGGTTAGCGCAGGCAGAGGGGAGGAATTAGATGAGGCAGGTTAGAGTTAGATGCTAGGTAATTTAGGCTTGAGTTGGGCTCAAGTTAGGCTACATTTAGGGCTCCCTTACGTTTTCAGTTACACCTTGAGTTTCAGCCATTTTACCCAATGTACCCGGTACAAAAAATAAATATTAAAAAGAAAAACAACAGAAAAGGGCACCGGCAAAGTTTTCGCATTAAATTACAAAATTTTTCTACGCTAAAACTTTGCCTTTGCCTTCTGTTGAGAACGCCCAAACCAAAATCCACACACAAGTGCGTTAAAAAAGATTAATGAAAATAAAATAATAAAAAACGACAAAATAATATTTATAAAAATTTTTGAATTTTGCTTTTAAGTGCTATATATATATATATAAAATATATTTATATATGTATATAAATATCAAGTGACAGCCAAGTCCGATCAATAACAGAACAGTTCTGAAATGTTGTGGAAAAATTGTGCACAATATTGATCGGGCTCTGCTGACTTGCGAGACTAATGAATGAAGTTACCTACTTAGTTATTAATCTACGAATCTTATCCTTCTACTTAAACACCCACAGCGTATACTATGATCACTTCTTAGCAGCCGCTGATCCAAATCTACGCTTCCAGGTAAGTCTATACAAATTGTACTCTGCGATTACTAGTTAAGACAATCATTTAGGCTTAATATTAGTGTAATGTATGCTAAGATACATTTATAATATACACACATATAGTTTAAAGCTGGCTAGCTAAACAACAACAAAACCCCTAACTTCTTGAAAAAAAAAATAAATATATACACATATATATATTATATATGAATTTTACAGGCAGCCAAACCGGTCACTGAAGTTCCAGCCGCACAGCCAGCCGCCATATTAAATGTAATGAAACCTATTCAGATTGATACGTTAACCGTAAAACATAACAAAACCGTATTAAGAACGTTCTTGAAACTACAATATTTATATTACTCTCGTACATACACATTTATTCACACATTACCTTCAATTGTAACTTGTGAAAGACACCAATATTTGACTTGGTTTTTGAACAGAACATTCTTCTCCTATATGTTTGTACATTTCTCGCTCTTTCTATTTGTTCCTATTATTATGATTATGATTTGATTTTATTTTCGATTTACATATTTTTTAATGCATACAACACTAACGACGAGTTTTGAGATACACTTTTATATACCACTTACGTACCCACACATTGAGAAATGGTGTTTTCTATTGTTTATCTTATCCTTTGGTAACTGGTCGTGCAACTAAGTCTGTAAAATTTGTTGGCATTAGCAAGCGTGTATACGTACAACAAACCAAAAACAAAAACAAAATATATGCATAAATATATCACAAATTCCAACTAGGGCCGAGTGTCATTAACAAAACGAAAAAACTATATATATATATATATCATACATAAGTAATTGCTTTTATGTATTTAAATACTCGTATTCATGTAATTTAATCATTGTTCTATTACGTCTATTTCTATCTGCGAAGCGATTACTTATATGCATCGCTTAATTATCTTGTTAACACATTTTCTACAACTAAGTATCACACGCGTAGTCTCCATAAAAAGAAAATTTATAAAAAACAGCAACAACAACAAATGCTTTAATTAGCGGCCATAAAAAAGACGCATAGTATACTTTCAGGCTGCATGCCGCTCTTACTCTCGCTCTCTTTCACTCTTTTTCTGTCTGTCTTTGTCTATTTTGAAGCGAAAGAATATTTAAATTTTTGTTTTTTTTCTTTTTCACATTTTAATCTCGCAAGTTTTTGTTTGTTTGGTTTTTCTTCTTGCGAAATCTGCTTTGCTATCTATATATACATACTGGTATTAATTAAATTAAATCTATAATTAAGTAGCATATAAATAACTATTCTTCAATGCTGTGAACATTTTCGTAATTTTACTAAGTATGTATTCTTTTTTTGGTTACTTTTTTCACGACTGTTACAACATACGCAACAACAACAACAACAACCACCACCACAACAACTACTGCATCAAATATCTATACAACATTATCAAAACTAAAACGAAAAAAATACCGAAAATTATACCAAATATATCGAAAAACTTACAGCGCCGCACTGTGACTACGCTAAACAGTACCCCACATACGATCAACCGCATTCCGGTACCACAGAATGTTTTGGTAAAAATAATCATTTTTAGCTAGAAAAATTTGAAAAAAAACGATGAAATTCAACTTTCAAATCCATTAGAAAATTAGTTTGTTGTGCCCAAATTTAAATTGTTTGTTTTATGTATGTGTGTTGTTTTTTCTGTTTTTAATTTTCATGGGACTGCGCTTTGTCTCTTGCACCCATATCTAAGTTTTAATCCGATACTAGCTATAATCTTTATATATACATATACGATATAAGTTCATTATGAATCCCTGCACTTTTGAAACTTTGTTTGTAGCATTTACTTACTCCGTACATCCATAAGACTTTGGCATCTTGGGTTTATAGCTTGAACTCGCTGGTCACATCCTTGAAATTATATTTCTGTCTACTATAATAAGCAAAGAGTAAAAAACGCACTGATATAATTTGATTGCACTCCTCTTATGTTTGGTTCTAAATCCATATATGTGTATATATATAAATATTAAATGTATATATACATATATATCATTTTATTTATTATTTTTTTTTTGGTTTAGGTTCTTAACTCTTTTTGCCATTTTGCTCTCTATCACCTGTCGCTAGTTTTGTCGTTTCCGTTGTATCTACTCGATTTACCTTCCCCTTTAACACACAATTTGCTTCACATTATTCCAGGCCACTGCTCCGCTGTTAAAGACTCCCCTGTCTCAGGCCCAGCAGCAGGCGTATGCCACCACCTACACGGCGGTCGCTGCCCGGGCCGCCTACGGGGCCGCTGCAGCTGCAGCCGCCCAGCCAGCACTCGCTGGTTACGCCACCGTAGCGGGGTAAGTTTTCATCTCAGTTTTCCACGTGTCCCATTCGCTGCATCAGCCACTGTTCAGCTGTTTCACACTCATCGCTCACAAATGCTCCACGAAACACGTGACTCAACCCACAGTTAACCCACAAATCCGTAAACTAAAAACGTTAAATAATCCAACTAAAACTTAAATAAGCTTATATGTTAACATTAAGATTGATCTATTCTTATATCTATTCGTAATTACATATGAAAAAATAAACTCCGTCTTCAACAAAATTCTATTGTATTTCATAATTTATTTGTATTATTTCTTACAATTTTCTTATTTTATTGTATTATTTATTATGTTTAAATGTATAAATATATTTGTTTCATAAACATCTTATATATATTCGGTGTCTATATTTGCTTAATCTGTCTGTATCCGGTCATATGGATAGCTCTAAGACATTTTTGTATATTTTCGACTTTATTTTATGTTTTATGTTTTAAAAGATTATTATATTTTAAACCGTAGATTATGTTTTGATACTCCGAAATCGACTATTTTATGTTGCATTCAAAAAATAATAATAATTTAGTTATCAAAACTGTTTTTCTATTATTTGATATCTATTATATTTCGTAGTTATTCATATGATTGATAATATATTTAATATAATTTCCTTTTTTTTATTAATTTTTTTAACACTTGACTAATTAATTTGATTTGATTCTTTTTTATACAATTCGAAACTCATAAAATAACTTATCAAGAGTAGCAAATGTCTAACACCGAAAACTGAGGCCTTACAACTAACAATTGAACATTTTTGCAAAACCGTATCGAAATTAAACAATTTCTACTAATAATAACTGATAAGAGGATGGAGAAATGAAAAGATGTGAATGAGATGAAGAAGAAGTGGTATTAAAAAAGATCATTTATTGCACACACTCATGCTGTGCGGAAACACACTTGAGAACGAAACAAAACTCACACACAAACTAAAGAAAACTAACCCACGTGGAGGCATCAAGAATCTGTAGCATTCCCATATCATATTTATATCACCTATTTATCGTTTCAAACTTAACTAATTTTCCGCAAACGGAATATTTCTAGTTACGCGCGCGAGTATGCGGATCCTTATCTTGGACATGGCATTGGACCCGTGCCCGGCTATGGGGTAAGTGGTTTTTCTCTTTGCAACTATTGCTTGACAAATGACTTAAATAAATATAAAATCTCTGTTTAAAAATATTACTAAATTTCCATTTTCTCCATCTGCTACTCCAATATCCAATATCAATCAGGCAACAATATACCGCGGTGGCTACAATCGTTTCGCGCCATATTAAAAAGCTTCAGAAGTCAGCCAAATAACGCAATTGAACTACTCTCGAAAATGCTCAATGTATGAACAAGAATTAGACGTAAATACTCCTCCTCCTACAGTGCAGTATGTAGCAGTTGAATCTATATATATAGGTCCAGACACGCAGAAACAGATGCTCAAAGATGATCGACAAAACGCGGAACCCACTCAAACAAAAAATGGAGAGTTGAAAATCAAAGCTAAAAGCAGCCGCAAGCTAGCGGCCAATTACGCAAGAGTAAAATTAAAAACAAAGCAACAATTTTTTAAACAAAAAACAAATCAATGTCGTCCATAAAAAAAACATAAAAACAAAAAGAAAAACAAATGCAGTATACACAAAATATTTAAATGGCAATTAGTTTGCAAAAAACGTGCTTCACGCGTAGATTTTTACTAAAAACAAAAGCTGAAATTTTGTGCGGCAGAATTTATATTTAAAAATTATATACCTACTGGATATATTATTATTATACCAATAGATATTGTAATTGTATATCAAAAATGAGCAATTCTAATGTATTTTCAGGCTGCAAACTCCATAATTGACAAGATACCCAGATCAAGTTTTGCTTTTTAGTTTTGTTTATTAAGTTATCTTTATATATATAAATTTGATGATTTCTGTTTCATGTATTTGTTACATATAGCATTGTAGTTTGTAGTAAACACAAAACAAAATAGTATATTTGAAAATTATTTTTCTAAAAAAAAAAACTCAAAAACAAAACAGAGATAAAAAGTTGCCAAACAACTAAAGAAAAAGTTTCAGAACATTCATCTGATAATCGTTTACCTTAATTTCTCTATACGTTTGAAAGTCTCCAAAGAATACTCATTTTATGATTGTCAACTTATTTATTTTTAAAATGTTTTTATCTGCTTTGCTCCAGATTGTTCCTAGACACTTTTTTCGGCAGCTATAATGCAAAAAGTCAACTCAATGAAAATGAACATGAAAATGATATTGCTCAACTCGTAGTGCATAAGTAAATGCAAAAGATCAACACGTAGACATATCCTTGGAACATACAATAATAATTACTTTAATGCGGCCGTAGCAGCAACAAAAAAGTCTTTAATAGAAGAAACAACAAATAAATATATATAATGAGTAATAATAATAAACATATTAATGCAGAATAGTTTTTAAATTCAAGCTTCCAGTGACAGAGATGAAAACATGAAAATTTCGTAGTAAGCATTAAAATAAATTACATTATTAGCTCTTACTATGTAGCACTTTCTTTGTGTGTTGTGTAAAAACCAAAAAAAAAAAAAAAAAAAAAAACCCCAAAAAAAACCAAGCAAAATCCGAAAAAAAATACAAAAAAAGCAAAATTTATATATTACATAACTTCACATCGTTTCAGTGTTGTTAATTTTTTGGTCTAGACCACAAAACTTCCCTAAGCAAGCTAAGAATTTATTTTATACACACTCTATCAAGTCTAATGCACACAATTAACTTATACAGTTGTGTATTTTGAAATGTATGTTGGAGAAAACCAATCCATAGAAATAACAAAAACAAAAACAAAAAACAAATGCTCAAGAAGTAATATGACCTCGTTCTCTATTTCGATTCTTAGACAGCTACTGTCCTAAGACTTATACTCGTTGTTTAAATATAAAAAAAAAATACAAAAAAAAAAAACAACAAAGAAAAAAAACTAATTCGTATACCTTTAATTCGTTTTTTGTGTATATGTGCAATTGCTCCTTCGAATTTATCCTTTTCGCTCAAAGAAACTCGAAAACATTTGCTATTCATCTTCTATTTTCCAATTATATATTTAATTTTTGAGATTGTACATAATTACTATGAATTTTCTTATACTCACACATACATATACACACACACGCACAAGCACAAGAGCAACTCGAAGCAATTTATGTCATACTCAGATTTTAGATGTTTACAGAGTGTTTCTTTAAATACAATTGCGGAAAGAAACAACAAAAATTAAATATTTAAACTATGATTACGTTGACATTTTTCAAGCCAAAGTTTATATTTAAATATGATTTTTAGTTAGATTTAGTTATTATGCGGACGACGGACACACACAAAAAGAAAGTGAAAGAGAAGAATAAAAACAAAAACAAAAGGAAAGGGAAAATAATAATAAATGGAACAAATCAATTCAAACCCAACAATTGCCAAATTAAATGTAGCTTTCAAGTGAATAGACTCTTAATTAAATTAAAAAATAAACAAAAGCAAATGAAAATGAAAAAAAAAAAGAAATCTTTTAAATAGCACAGAAATAAATACATATATTAACAAATCTAGAAAAATAAAAGTATATCACACTTTTTGGCAGCATACACACAGGAAAATGAAATACTTTTGGGTTTGATATACAAGGCGAAATAAACCAAGTAGTTATTAAAACTCTAACATAATAGAATACATAAAAATTTATAAACTCAACTTCCACCGCAATTTTTTAAAACAAAAACAAAAACAAAACACAGTCTTAAGTAAGGTATGAACTAAAGTCAACCTAAGTATAAATATGTAAAATGCAAACGCAACTCAATCAAACACTGCAGCTATAAATATATTATAATATGTATACTACATACCTACTTTTAAACTATATATTTTAAATTTTATTTAACACTTTCGATACTTTCTGTGCGCCCGCCCCGCCCTCTTACACACCCAATTATAAACACCCAGTACAAGAGCAAGAATGAGAATTACGAATCTTAAAGCTGTAATCTTTAATCTGTGTAGTCTAACCATAAGCCAGCGCCGCTTTTGTTCACTTTCACATAGAGCATACGCATAGGCGTTATATAAAGTATAAATATAAACTATATATATAAAAATATATATTATATGAAAAAAATACTTATCTTTAAAGATGTGCCAAATTGTAAGTTGTACCATTTGTTTTTATGAATGGACAAAGCAAACAAATGCAAAAAAATTAAAATAAAAATAAATAAAAAACGAAAACAATATAAAAAAAATATATATATATGAATTGAAAAACTTGTGAGCAGAAATTCCCCTCCCCAAGACGAATGATTGATTAATTGTTTAGACAGACAGATTTCAACACTTAAACGATGATGGAAAATATTTTTAAAACTTAGCATTGTGTATAGAGACGAGAGTTAGAAGTTAAGCGTCCCCAGGCGCTTCCTTACAAACAGAATTGATAACACAACAAAAGAGACGAATAGTATTATATACAATCGCGATCAGTCGTTCGACCTGTAAAGACGTGAATTCGAACAGCCTTCGCTTAAGCTCTACTGCTGCAGAGTTCTAAAAATAGAACTTTGCGGTGCATTCTTCAACGCAACAGCAACAAAAACCGCACACGCAGCGTTTTCTTATCGCTTGCTTCCGCGTAACTCAATTGCTTTAATTGCAATTTACGAAATTTCGTCGCTTGGCGCGAGTGCGCCTGCACTCAAAAGCACAATCCGCGATGACATCTAATGTCAATAACCTCGCTACAGCTGTAAAGGTAAATGCAGAAATGCAAGCCCAGCTTAACGTTGTGATGGCAAATAGGCAAGCCTCCATCATGCCAATAAACTCAAAAATAGATATCGCCTCCGTGCAAGGCATCACTAACAACAAAAACACGAAACGTAAACAGCCAAATTCACCAAAAACCATCAAGAAAAGGCTCATCTTCGACGAACCAAGCACCAGCAATGCAGCATTAATATCAGAAAATCGATTTTCACTGCTCGTAGAAGAAGATGAAGACTACAGCGAATCACCTGTAGCTCCAGAAGCCCCAGTATTGACCGACCAGCAAACTACACCGAAACCTCGTCCGCCCCCCATATGGTGTCCAAACATCAAGTCTGTGGCCCTACTTCAACAGATAATAGATAAAGTAATTGATGCTAAATCATACGTAATTAAGCCAAAGAAGAATAACATAGGTGTATTAACCCAATGCAGTGAGGACTATCGCAGAGTTATAGACCACTTTACTAAGCTGGAATTGGAGTTCCACTGCTACCAGCTTAAGGAGGACAAACCATATAGAGTCGTGTTCAAAGGGCTTCACTCCAGCACTGATACAACACTAATTAAAAAGGAATTGGAAACCAAAGGCCACACAATTACAAATGTGCACAACCCACTGAGCCGTATGGACAAAACACCGCTAAATATATTTTTTGTTGACGTGGCTCAGGCCCCCAACAACAAAGAAATTTTGGACATTCGAGTTGTCTGCAGGCAACGCTGCACAGTGGAACTGCCAAGAAGATACAACGACCTGACACAATGCCATCGCTGTCAAGAATTTGGACACACACAACGCTACTGCCACAAAGCTCCCAGATGTGTGCGTTGCGCCGGGAAACACGCATCCAAAGACTGCACCCGCGAAAAGGACCAGGCACCAACTTGTGTGCACTGTGAGTTACAGCACCCAGCCAACTATAAGGGCTGCCAAGTATACAAGCGGTTGCGCAAATTGCAATCCCCAGCACAAAAAAGGAGTCCCACACAAACACCGTCTACGGGTCCGAGTACTGCTTCCGAAATTACAAGGCCCCGGAGCATTACCCAAGCCACGAGCTTTGCAACGCCTATTAGTGGTGTTTCTTACGCACAGGCCGCTAGAGGTGGACCGTCAAATAAGAATACCACAAGTGACACTTTGTTCACTGAAATGCTTCAGCAACAACAACGTCAGTTTGACGCAATTAATGCCGAGCTCAAAGCGATGCGAGAAGTACAATCCCAACAAGCAACCATGCTAAACAGTTTAATGGCCATCATAACCAAGCTTGCCTACAAATAATGGCTTTACGTGTGGGTATCTGGAACGCCAATGGCCTGAGAAACAAGACTCAGGAACTGGCTGCGTTTCTCTCACAAGAAAACATAGATATAATGTTAATAACAGAAACTCATGAGTGCCCCACTACACAAATTTTCGGATACGAACACTATCAGGCTCATGGTGAAGGAGCAAACTGCTTTGGTGGATCCTCAATCCTCATACGAGCAACAATACCGCATACACCTTTACTGCCAATTTGCAACGCAACAATGCAGGTCTCAGCCATCACCCTGCCTACGTCTATTGGAGCGATCGAAGTTGCGTCAATTTATCTTCCGCCAAACACTGGTCTGTGTGATCATCACATGGAACAGGTTCTAGGCCAAAGGTTGAATAAGACCCTCATCGGCGGCGACTGGAATGGATGGCACCCATTTTGGGGAAGCAATAGTGCGAATCGTCGCGGAGAAGTCATATTTGAGGCGATTCAAAACTTACAATTCAGCATATTGGCGACTGGAGCCCCCACCCGTTACCCAATTAATGGACACAGGCCCTCGGCAATCGACTTCGCTGTCTACAAAGGCATCTGTGACCGGCAATTGACCATTGAAGAATCCTTGGACCTATCCTCTGACCACCTGCCACTAATAGTCACAATCCACGCGCAGCCACAGCCCTTGCCCATTAGGAAACAACTACTGCCAGCAGGATCAGATTTAGGAGTCTTTAGGCGCGAGCTCCATTACTCTTTGCACATAGAAATGGAACTTAACACTCCTGAAGACGTGGACTACGCAGCAAACAAACTGCAGGAAGAAATAGTCAAAGCTGCGCACCAAGCCGCCCCACCATCTTGCCAAACAAGACAACAGTCTCCGTACAACATCCCCCTCACCTTGGAGGCCCAACACCTACTAATACACAAAAGATGGGCCAGGAGACGCTGGTTAAGATTACGCACGCCTGATGCCAAATCCATGTACAACGAAGCCACGAGGCATCTTAAAGCTGCTCTCGCCCTGCTTCAAAAGAGGTGTATCAGCGATGCGCTGGTACGAGCTGAATCGCCCACTGACGCAGAGTTTCAATTATGGAAATTTACAAGAAAGCTCAAACGGCAGCCAATACGACGTCATCCCATTCGGAGCATTTCTGGTTCCTGGCACATTGGAGACGAAGCTCAAGCTGAGGCTTTTGCAAACCACCTTCAAGACCAATTCACGCCGGTGATTACCGCAGAGGCCTCAGAAATCGAAGCAACAGAAGACATCGTTCTCTCGCCCCTCCCAGCTGAAGACCAGATAACTGGATGTACAAAAGAAGAGGTTCTTGAACACATCAGAAGAGTGAAGGCAAAAAAATCCCCTGGATATGATCTAATAAACGGCAGAGTCCTTAGAGCACTGCCTGACTCCACCATAGACTACATAACTATGGTGTACAACGCCATGCTCCGCATCCGGCACTTTCCAGCCTGCTGGAAGCGCGCCGTGATTGTGATGATTCCTAAGCCTGGCAAACCCGTGGGAGAAATTGAGTCGTACAGACCAATTAGCCTGTTGCCAGTACTCTCCAAAATATTCGAAAGAATATTTCTGGAACGAGTACTGACACATCTGGGACGCCAGGAGGCCATTCCAAACCATCAGTTTGGCTTCAGGAGACAGCATGGAACACCGGAACAGGTTCACAGAGTTGTGCACCATATCCTTGGAGCCTTTGAAGAAAAGATGTACTGCTCTGCCGTCTTTTTAGACATCAAACAGGCGTTTGATCGAGTTTGGCACCTGGGACTGCTGCAGAAAGTGAGGACCACCCTTCCAGCCCCATTTTTCGCGTTGCTATCCTCATACCTTATTGGAAGAACCTTCCAAGTGTCAAGGGGGCAAACAGTATCCTTGACTAGACCAATTATGGCTGGAGTACCACAGGGTAGTGTTCTAGGCCCAACACTTTATACTTTATTCACAGGAGATATGCCAACTCCCGAGCCAAATATAGGAAGTACAGATGCAGTACTCATAGCGACCTATGCAGATGACACCGCCATCTTATCACGTCACGTATCTGCGCAAGAAGCTTCAGACTCACTACAAAAATATCTGGACTCTTTCGGACGCTGGGCAAAACGGTGGTGTATCACCATTAATGCACAAAAGTCTGTACATACTACCTTCGCCACTAGAAGAGGAGATTGCCCAAGCGTTGCATTGGGGCCCACTATTCCCAAAGCCTCAAAAGTAAAGTACCTTGGTATCACTCTTGACAGAAGGCTGACTTTTAAAGCGCACATAAGTCAAGTAACCTCAAAATGCAAAAGCAAGCTAAAAACCCTCGACTGGATGCTGAGAGCTTCAAGCAAGTTGTCTTACAGCAGCAAGGCCGCCATCTACAAGGCAATAGTTGTCCCAACCTTCGTATATGGTATCTCTCTATGGGGCTCCTCGGCGAAGACTACAAGGAACAAAATTCAGACCCTGCAGAATAAAGCACTACGCAGATGGACTGGAGCCAGCTGGTTTGTAAGAAACTCAGTCTTACATAGGGATTTAGCAATTCCCACAGTTGCTGAACTCATTGGGCGACACAGTTCAAGATACGCGGACAGACTTGCAGCGCATCCTAACCATCTCGCAAGCAACCTGGCTATAAACAACAATAGGCGAAGACTGAAGAGATTGCATCCTCTAGACAATATTAGAACTAATTAAGATAGTAGCTACAAGTGCAGAATAATTGGCATATCTGCCCTCCCATTAGTTAAGGTTTAGAGCTAAATGCGCTATAGAGTCTAAGACAATAAGCTGCAACAAAATAAAGAAATAAAAACGAAAAAAAAAAAAAAAAAAAAAAAAAAAGTATTATATTAGCGGACTCCCGCACCAATCACATACACAGCCGCTTCTCTCTCTTCCAAAGATGAAACATTCTCGAACCTCCCCTCTTAACTCCATTGACTTTCATTTATACACACGCACAGAGATACAATCCCATGCATACAGAAATGGCCATAAACATGAGACAAATTTAATTGAGCAAAAACTATATATTGGTTTATATCAATTTTCAATTTGTAAGGTTGTGACAAATTGTAAACAAGCATAAAAATTAAAATAAAAATGGGAAACCTTTAAAAACGTGCAGAAAATGTAATAATATATGCGAACGGCAAATAGAATAGCGCAGAGAAACACAAAACAAACAAAATAAAACAAAAAGAATATTTGAGATTCATACAAACGAAAAAAAGAAAAAAATGCAATAAAAATAAATTTTAAAAATATAAAATACAACTTTAACTGGCATTTGTTATTTACTGAAGCTATTGATGGGGCACAAATGGAAGTGATTTGCATCTCGTTGACTGTTTCACGCAGTTGTTCCACTGCTTTATTAGAAAACCATTTAACATGGAGTATAAATCGATGCTATAAGCTGAACGACAAGTGAAACAAGAAATATGAAGGGTGCTTAAGTGGGGATTGCCCGACTAGGGGATACTCGCCGTGATGCTGATTTAATCATTATAGATATATTTTTTCATACAGATACTATATCGTTCAACCACAAACGCTCGCATACAATAAGTAAGTACTTCGAGAACTGCGCATTTAATCATTATAGATATATTTTTTCATACAGATACTATATCGTTCAACCACAAACTCTCGCATATTATAAGTACTTCGAGAACTTCGAGAACTACGCATTGGCTGAAGGCTGGAGAGGCTGCTCTTGTTCTGCGATTACCCATTATGAGATACTAGTTATCAAATAGTTTTAGTTTTCGATGTACAATTTTAATAAACTCATGAATATGATATCCAAAAGTTGGTATATACAAAAATTTAATTTTCTTTTAATTATGGAGGAATATGGGAATTATTCTACAATAAAAAGTCATTTCGAAAATTGATGGTCTTCATGTCAATTTCAAAGCCTGCGTCGAAATATTGATTTGCATCGATAATAAGGAAATAAAATATCGAAAAAAAAAATAAATTTGTGTTGATTGATGTGAATTCAAATATGAGATATCATTATTATAGCTGGCGGCGTCCATATAGGCGCGCTATATCGACTCAGCCTGTACTTCTGACCAAGTATATATGTTTCTAAATAGGTAGGTCATGCCCCTTTCCTAACATGTATATATTTCTCTTGAACTGAAGTAGATATAAATCTGAAATCTCTAGCTAGCATCGGATAGAAAATACATTTCTAAAAGACGCACAACAAAATGGAATCGAATGTAAAGAGAACAATACACATTCATTACTTTGTGCAAGAAATAAAAACAAAGCACTTCATCAACTTTTTGAACGAGTATAATTATGCAAATTTTTGTGTGTTTGCAAAACGGAAACCTTTTGATGTTTGACACCTACACAAGAGCGCACGCACACACCTATGCACGCACAACAAAAGCTGATCAGTCAACATTTGCTGTGGCACTTTTTGTTCATTCCATTTCAATTCATGCCTATTACAGTTGATGTGCGGTCATTACAAACATTTAACACCTCCCAAGTACAGAGTGCGCGACATGCAAAGGCTATTAACCCGATTAGATCAAGTGGGGCGAGCAGCGAGTTCGCAATGGGTCTCTAATTATTCAGAGCCTCACATTTGATTCAAGAGTATACAGCTACACACCCACACACACGCACAAACAGCCAGACATCCGCTGTTTTAAATGGGCCATGACAAACTGGCCGACCACAGGAAGTTTACGCCTATGCCCCAGCTCCTAGTTTCAGGCGGTTAGTTCAGCTTTGCCCTGTGACCTCGCGGCTGTGGCCCACAGTGTGACATAATAAATTATGCTGCATAGCAATGATTAATTTGAGCTCTGCATGACAACATGACAGCCGGCGAGGTAGGGGCCATCCAATCAAATGCATACAGAATGAGTGCTTGGAATTGGCTATTACAGATAGAGACACCCAAACACAGAGAGACACACACATACACACATACGCGCGTCCATCTGCTGCTCCATTTCCCATTTAGCCAATAAAAAAGAAGGAAAATCACAGCTTTCGTTCGGCTATTCCTGTTGTGCTTTCTTCTTACATCGCCTGCCTCTAGATATGTCTATCCTCCGGTCTATTTATGTCTGTGTATTTGAATGTCCCTCCGGCCCCAATGAATTATTACGTGCAATTATTTTCTAATTAATTATTTGACAGCTCTGCAAACGACGCGAAGCTGCGATAATTTTAGCATCGGCTTTGGGTCCCATGAAGCCTCCAAGTGGCTGCCATAAAATGGGCCTCCTTTGCTTTCTGATTGCCGGCTATAGGGAATAGCAGACGTAAATAGCCGTCCAAATTGGACCATGTTAATATAAAGCTACTTAAATATTGAGTATATGGGACACACAACGAAGAGTGACAACTTAAAGTAAGAATAACGCTGAAATATTTTGGAAAATTGAAAATTAATTTGAAAAAAGTCTTTAAGATACCGAAACTTTCCTTTCAGCTGATTGCCTGACACTTTTTTCATATCGCAGCCCCTGTCAAGCTTATTAGCTATGATCATATATTATAGAAAACCTATGACAAATCAAACCATATGTTGGCTCAATCCGAAATAAAACTTTGGAGTTTAACTTGAGTAAATAAATTATTTAAATTTTTACACCTGAGTCCTATAACGATTTCACTTGAAGTAGACATGTTTTTAATCTCTTATTTAGCAGTCTATATATATAGTAGTGTTCATTGTAGACAGATAATGATAAGAATAACGTAGTATTATTTATTAAATAGCGATTTGTGGTGAAGAGCTCGAGCTATAAATGAAGTTAACTGAATTGCATTTTTAAACAATTTTATTAAACTTTTGATATTAAAATTGTTGCATATGGTTAAGCACTAGCATAAAAATGATACTTTTAAATCGAAAAGCTTTTGAAATATTGCAAATAATGATTTATTTCGACAACTATATATGGTTCGAACGGATAGGGAGTAGGAGATGGCCCATTACCCACCGGTTTGAAGCCGATAAAAAAAAGAGCTACACATGACGCGTCGCTAACCGCAATGCAAAAACTAATTACATTATTTCGAGTTGAGGCAATCAGAGAGTGCGTATGCCCCCTGCAGCTGACCCCAAAAGGCAATTCAGGCTACGGTTGAATTGAAAGTGCGGACGGGGTCAAAAAACTTCCCTCGCGCGCAAATATATCTGTGGATATGTAGGCACATGGACAGGCTGTGGCCACGCAGGACAGGCCGTTGCATGAGAATCACAACAAAAATGTATTGAGCAAACGAACAGCAGTTAGGGCTGTGATTGGAGCTGGTGTGGTCTCGGGATTGGGACTGGAGATCAGCAACAGCCACCGGAAACCAGGCAATGCGGCATTGTTGGTTGCTTTACGAGCCGCATCCAGTGCATGCCATCGCCTGTCCTGTGTATCTCTCTCTCTCACTGTCAGTGTGTGAACGCTGGATTAATGCCGCCAGCTGCGTTACGCTCTGCCAGCATAAGAGAAACACTACATGCAGCATGCAGCATGCAGCATGCAACATGCAACATGCAACAGGGAAAATGAACCACCAATAATTCAGTGGCAACCGTTGAGCATAAAAATCGAAACAGCTGCAAGGGCCGCATCGCTTGCCGCTATTTATTGTTGCTCGTATTTGTCTGTTAATTGCCGTTGCATCGCAATAAAGCTGCCCATCCCGAAACATTCACACACTCACACAGACACGCACAGGGACAGATAGAGATTTCCGACATTCTCTGTTATTAAGAGAGCAATTGTCACGCGCATTTCAATTAAATGCATTTTAAAGCTTATGTAATTGCTCGCATTGACGTCGCTTAAGCCGTTGAGCTTTGAGAGCAGCAGCAACAACAGCAAGCTCAACAATTGGCCGAAATGTCTAATTAATCGAATTCTACAGTCGAGTGTGTATAGCAGTGTACACAGCGCCTTTGCAGTGCAAGCACTTTGCGTTGTTCTCCTTTCCCTAAATTGCGCTTTTAATTAAAAGTGGAAAAAAATCTCACAGGGTTTTTGGCTTTGCATTTTCGCTTTCACTTTGTAAGTTGTGCTCCAATTACTGCATACAGCAAAATTGCTCCGCTCAATACCACAAAATCGCTTTTGCTCAACGAAATCTAATCAAAAGTACAACTGCAAGACAACGAACGAGCTCTGCCACCAGACTTACAACTAACTAACTAGCCTTCTAGAGTCAACTTTAATCTTGGGCCAAGTCCTGTTAAAGCCCTTATATAACTAGCCAACTAGACCCTTAACAGTTTATTGACTCGACTTGCTCACTCGGCACAAGTTTACTTGGAGTTTATCATTGACATTTCTTTGTTAAACTAAAATTAAATCTTCGACAAGACAATTCGAGGAGGTAAACACACAGAACTGCTTCAAGTAGATAATCAAACTTGCTGCTGACCTTTTAGTTGCATATATCTAGTTGGTACAAGGCCATTAGTATTTCAAATCATCGTCGTTCCTATTATATAACCTATGTTAAAAATTTACTTTTCTTTAATAAAGAAATTAATATAAATAAATAAATTAAAATAAATTCAGTCGTTTTTAGCATTACCTTGCTTAGCGATAATAATAGGCAGGTTCCTCATACATTTATATTTTATATATTTTATGTATATATTCCTTAAAATCTGCATTTATAGAATATGTTACCTAAGACAACTTATTTGCTTACCATTCTATGAGCTACGAGTTCACTTCTCGATATCTTGATTCTGTTTGCAGTTTCTATAGATTCCATAGACCATCAGACTTACTCTCCAGTATCAACTGTTAATTCTATAGAGCATTATTATGAGCACACATGTCACTTCTAACTATAGCAGCAGACGGAGGCATTGGAACAAACCGATTGTGGCTTTAAGTCGAGCGCCAATTCAGCTCAGCTTCTGATCTGCTACAGTTTGCATGTGTGTTTGTAAGTGTGTGTGTGTGTGTGTGTTTGCATATGTGTGAGCGTATATGTGTGTGAGTATGCGTGGGCTTTCGTTTCTATTTGCTTTGTCGCTTGGCACCTTCACAGAAATTTTGGCTAGTTCTGGTTTGTGGCTGCCGCTGCTTCTTGCTTTGAGCTTTTTAAATACGAAATAAATGCATCGACAGCCTCAAATCTCGTTTGATTGTGTAAATATTTGGATGAGCACTGGACAATCAACAAATTTGCATCGGTTTTTCATTGGCTGCGGCGAATTGTTGATTTTCATTGAATGCCCTGGCAATCGAGCCGCAAAAATGTATATGCAGCTCAACTGCTAATTGTCGCTCAACAATTTTGGTTTAGCACTTGAATAAAGAGACATGAATCAGTTTTCCTAATAGGCACAAATTAATAAACAATTCTCGATGTTCAGCTCGTTCAGCTGTGCCCATAGAATGTGATTTGATGTGGTTGCAGAAACTCTCTACGTAAATTAGTTTTCAATTTAAATTCCAGCTGTGGCATTTATTTACCTACGAATATATTTACCCGCAGACTATGAAGCCAGATTGCAACATTTACAACATTTTGACTTTGTCATAACTATGAACAATAGCCTAGTTAGATATGCTGAGCCCCAAGTATAGTAGGTATTTCCCTGTGGTTTTATGATTGGAAGAGCAACAATCTTCCAATAGGATAATTGTAATTGTAGACTTCCTGGTAGATACAGATTAAACGAGTTCTCTGATGTTCTTGGTAAACGAAAATTTAAATCAGTTTATGTGCTGTGTATATAAATTTTTTTGTATTTTCCTTGACCTAGGGCAACTTCTGCATCATTGCATTTAGGTGGCAGGCATTAGAAAATCCTTGAATATCCTGAGCTGTCAATCGCTGTGCATAAGACTTCACTCCCAAGGCTCTGTTGCCCTGCTGCCAGTCGCGTCAGACACAGCTGTTGGCTCTGACCTTAGAGGAATGCCATAACTTAAGCTGGGGCGTGGTCTTGCCGTCCGTGTGTGCGGGGCATTATGCGATGCTGCCAAGCAGCCATTTTTCAAAAATTCAATTGTATATGCGATTCAATTTGTGTGATCAGCGACGTTGAAGTTGACGTTGACATTGACAGCCCCCAGGGGCAGGCATGGTGCGCATATCAGGCGTGAAAACTTTGCAGCTCTAACAGCGTTACGGAGCATTTTGATGTTGCATTAAATTATGCCAGGGCACTGCAGGCTATGGCAAATGTAACTTTAGATTAAAACTGGTTGGCCAACAAACTGTAGCATATTTTCACGCTGGCAGCAGTCGGCGCATGAAGATGGGCAAATAATTACGCTAATTACAAGTGTCAGACTTATTAAATACTGCTGAAACTGGGGCCAGAAGATCCGACCACAGCTCCGGGCACATCAATCACTGGAATCGTGCGATTTCTCGCTTCTGAATTAATCATAAAAAACGCAGCTAAACTGGAACAACAAAAGGCTCCAAGCGTTGTCCCAACTGCGGTTACCGGGCGTTTAGCCAAGCACCCTAGTGTTCAGCTGTGTGTGTGTGGGTGGGTGGGTTTGTAAGTGTGGGTATATATATATATATATGTCATGTTTGCGCTGGTGTCTGTCATTGTTGGTGGTTTTTGCGGTTGCTGACAGTGGTCGACGCTTTTAGCGACTTACCTCTCTTTAGCTCCGCATTCACAGCCTACAAACTAACGGAAGTGGGCGTGGCAGTTGCGTGGGAAGTGTGCCTGAATGCGTCCAACCACAGCTGGGAAAGAGAATAGGTGAGAGATGAGAGGTGAGTAGAGGTCCATGTGTTTAAACTCTATACGAAGTTCGAGTTTGTGTTTTTGTGTGCCTGTTTCATTATAAGCTCAACGGCACTTAGCACACACTTTAAGCGGCTTTGGATTTGGTGCTGCTAACGTCCGCCTGAGAAGTTATTCCCAGTTTCCAGTTGATACTCGCAAATAAATTGTTCTCCTCTTGGCAGTCAAGAGGTGATTAGCGAATACGTCTAGGTGCATGTGGCATAGGCACAAGGCTGAATTGTTCAGATCCTTTGGAGATTTGCCAGAGCCAATTGCCTGTTGGCACTGGCACTCGCACTATGCAATTATTGCACTCTTAATTTGCATGTCGAGTCATTTAAAATAATTGTGACAGTTTTTGTTGACTGCCGCAATTCGAGAGCCGGCTGCCAAGGACCAACAGTCAACAAGTTGTCGAACTCGATGAGCGGCAATTACTGAGCGAAAAAACAAGCAATTCTGAGTTTGGCAGCAGCTTGTATCAAGCTGAGCATTGAATGTTCTACTTCAACATTTAAGGCTGAATAAATTGAGATGTAATTGCAATTAAGATGACGAAAGGCCTTGCTTCAGATATAAACAAATGAAATAATTGTGAATTCCACGAATTTTAGTTCGATTCAAGGGAGTGAACGGATTTGAGTGTCTTTGAAAATAATAAGCACAGAGCGTTTGCATTGTCTAATAATATTTTACACACAGACAGCCTTCACACAAAACCACTTTCAATTATAGATTGCACAATGCAATTGGATTTTCCAATTAGATAAGCACGCACAGCACAAGTTGCCCGAGTGCAGTGATTTAAACAGATTCATTGCAATGCCCACACTTTGATCCTTCTATCCCCTCCAGTTGGCGGTGTGCATTTAACATGCGTGGACGCGCTATCTGCCTAATTGCATTAGCTGACTCCATTCTGGCTATGCCTCAACATAAGCGCATTATAACGCCTCATAAAGCGAGTCAGCCCAGCCCCAAGAACCTGCGTGCCAGCCATCGCGATTTGTGCGCTCGTCCAATCAGACAATTACATATTGCAATTACTCGGGCGGCGCAATGGAGCGAAATAAATTATGTGTGTATGTGTGGGTGCTGTAGCTGGAGCTGGGGAGCCGCACTTGAAATGTAACCAAGCGACACAGCTACACGCAAGGCCCGTGCCACACGAGATGAATTAATTGTGGGGCATGCGCCCAAAAACTGTGACCCCAGCCGTTGGGGGAAAATCAATAGGCGAAAGGATAAGGGGCGTGCCAGGGGCGCCTTATTAATTGGATGGTGTTACACCGAAAAGGCTGCAAATACTTTCACGCTCGTTTCAAGGCGGCTGCGGAGAATAAGGATATTTGCCTTTACCTTGTGCCACTGCCACGTGCTGAGCAGTCATCGACGTAGCCCTAATGGCGCCACAGCACGCAAGCTCAGAGCTCAGAGCTCAGCGCTCAGCACTTAGAGGCGGCAGGCAAGGACGTTGAAGAGTGCGCACTGGGTGTACGACGTGGCCAGAGACAAGCATCTTGAGGTCTTTACTTTGCCTTTGGCAGGATTAGCCGAACACACACGACCGATGTGTGTTTGTTGTCTACTATTTAACTTTTTAGCGTGGCAGTTGGGCAGGTGGGTGAGCTGACCGTGCGCTCGATTTATGCTGGTCGCTGATTTCGCCAGCGGTCAAGGCTGGCAATATGGCAGTACCTGGTCATCAGTGGGGCCAGTCGGTCCCAGTTCCAGTTCCACTTCCAGCTACAGTTACAGTTACAGCTACAGCTACAGTACCAGTGGCCTATGGTAGCTGCTTGTAAATTTATGTCCATAAAAAGGCATAAAAAGGAAGCGGAAAATGTGTTGTGTAAAAAGGACGACGTTGAAAATAAAATCAACAATAAATTTTGCATGCAGCAACATTACGAAACAATAGCAAACCGCTTGCTCCTTACCCCCTCACGCTTGCCCTGTCTGTCTCTCTCTCACTGCCCCTCACTGCGTGGGCGACCAAACTGCAATTGGTATTTTTATTGCGTGCTCAACACGGCGAATGCGTAATACGAGTAAAAGGCTGCCGGCGGGCAGGACATGCAGGCCCACGGGTTTTTATAGCCTCTTTTGACTTATGCGCCATAAAGTGCCATAAAATGAAATTAAATAAACGAAATGTAAAACTCATTTTTACATATTGATTGCAATTTCTATCAACAAATTTGACACGCCTACCGGACGCGGCAAGGACATCAAAAGAAAAAGAGGTTACTCGTTTCCAAATATGACATGAATTACCATGAAGATCTCGAAATTAAAAATAAAGCTAAAAAAATTGTATTTATTCGAAAATAAATGTATTCTCCACATTCTTGTTGAGCTAAAGGATATCTGTGAAAGGTTGTCGAAGCAATCACAATGTTAACTCACGTGCGATTTTTTAATAAGATTTCTCTATGGAAAATATATTAAATTTAAAATTTGTTCTGAGCTAAAACTGTGTTCTTTTGAAAAGAGTTCATGGTCTGTTAATTTAAGTCGCATTTCGTATTTATGCTGCGTACCGTGCGCAATAGGCGGGCCGATTACGTGAGGGACATCAAAGTAACCAAGAGACGCGCCCACTTTTTACGCTCGAGGCAACGCGAAGCTCTTGATGAAGTGTTCCATGGCATGCTGCTTGGGCTAGAGGATGGAGTCGGGTTTTACGTCTGGTTTAGCCGATGTCACATTTGTTGATTAAGGCTACGTCTACGAGGCACAGAGCACACGCTTTTGTCATCATTAATCAACTGGCGTCGTGCCTATTGACAAAGCCAAAGTCAAAGCCATAGCCAAAGCCATAGCCAAAGCCAAGGCAATGCGAGAAAATTGTCAAGCCACGATGTAAATGTGAGTGAAGAAGAGTAAAGTTGTCTGAAGCTGCACCTGATGTATGACTCCAGTGATGTGTCTATTCCAACTGCCGTTGCCGTCGCCTAAGAAATAGCAAAAAATCAACACTTTGACACATTATTTTGCAGGTCTGTGCACATCTGAGTCTAAATCAAAGTGATCCGAAAATAAACAAACAAAAGCACAAGCTAATAGATGTTGCTAGCGTTGAAGATATCCTATAACTAGCTCCGTTCTATCAAGATGTGGATATTTGAAAACTTAAGCAAGCAACAATTGTGTGTCATTTTACCTCAATCAACAAATTATTGGAGAAAACTAAAGAATGACATCCTTCGCACTTGATTCTCCAACAAGGACAATGAAAAGTCTTTCCGTCTGTTTGGCTACATTGCAAGTCTTTTATACCATTCGAGGATGGCATTCAATCTTTTCAATGAAGTTTTATCAATGAAGTTTTTCAATGAGAACAGGGTATACAAACTTTGAACTTTGAATCGAATATGGCAGACAAGCCTGACGTAAGCGACTGGCAGCTACAGCCGGACACTTGAATAACGCCTTCGTAATCTGCCACAAAGCATTTCAAATCAAATACAAATACAAATACACACAACGCACAATTTGAGAAGCAGAGTGGCACAGAATGTAACAACAATTACATAAACTTAATAACTTGATAGCCAAAGATAAACCCGTAGAGCAGGAAGCAGAGCCACAGAGCCAAAGAGCTGCCAAATGCCCATGGGTCCTGTCGGCTGTCGACATGATGGGAAACTGCCTGGCGAGCTATTCAGTGTACAATTTGGAAAGGGCCTTTCAGGAGTTGGCTGGCATGGCCTTTGCTTTGGCTGGAAGGAACGCTTCACACAGTTTTATGGCCGCAAACAATTTTGCAACGTTTCGTAAACTTTTCAATGAAAATAGCCACAACTTGAGGGCGTGAGCTCTGTCAATTCTGCCCAGATGTTGCCGATGTTTTTGCTGTTGTTGCGCTAGCAAAAACATTTCACTTATTACACTTTCAGCTGTAAGCGAGCAGAGCCCAAGACAAAGTGGCCCCTCGCCAGACTCGTTACATTGGCCTACAAGTTGCACTTGGCAGCATCCGAATGCACTAGGACTACTGCAAAAGTGAAAGTAACAAATAGCACTTACCAAACAACGAGTCAATTTATTAGAGATTGGCTAGAAAATCCATATAGATATACTTGTTAAAGAGTCCAATAAGTTGCAACATCAACTAGATAGCCATATTGCCTGATATGCAGCACAATGAGTTGAAGTTGAAGAAGACTCCCAAGCCCCTCTACAAAAATATGCAGACGTATGCAGGGGTAAAAAATAAGAAGTCGGCATGCAAATGCACTGTAAAGAATGCTTTGAAAGCCACACTAACCAGACTTTTTATAGGTAAAAACGTTGAAGTTCCCACGGCTTGGTTGCATAGCCATGCATTATGAGCCCATAAACAAGTGCTGTATAATTTAATAGCTCTTAGTGTGCTTGCACGACTAAGACTTACCTCGTTGTGCACTTAGTTGAGGGTTTCTCGAACCTTTAATATTATTAGTAATTAAGTCAAGGAAACACAGAATCTCAATAAGTCAAATTAATGTCCAATAAAAATAATTTGAATAGGTATTCAGTTTGCTTAAAATATAAGTATAAAAGCAATGAAATTGCCTGTGGAACACATAATATACCCAACCCCTAGCAGCTATAGCAACCTCTCCTACTTCATATTTTTTAAATATGCATACCCAAACACAAACTGCGCACAATGCCGCATTTTTTTGCTCTGCTTCACATAGTTTGAAATTCATTCTTGAATATCTTTTGGCATTTGCTATACGATCTTAATGAAATTTTCAAGTCAAATGTGTACACATGTTGAAACTGTTTTATTAAGCAAAACGTAGCTCTGTTAAATTGAAATATTCGGAATTTGTGTAGTTGACTCTCTCTTTCTCTCAACAAGAACCGAATGGAATGTTCAAGAAATATATTTTTGTAAGAATATTTTTGTATTTTGTTTATATACAGAAAAGATATGCTTTGTCGAGTTGATACAAAGCCCTCATTAGCACCTCACACAGTCTGTTATTGCTTAAATAAATTGAGAGAAACTCAAAGAGATGGTCAAAATTGATGTTTCGCCTCAGGTGTGGGTAACAGCAGTCGACAAAGGGCATTTAATTGGACGTCGGTTATATTTTGCATGCAAAACTATTTGAGTTTTATTAGATTATTAAATGGGCTATAGCCTGGAACTGTTAACAATTCCGTAGGCATTTGAGCTCGACCCGTGAGCCCATGCCGTAACAAGAATGTGTTGTTGTTCGAAATATTACGTATACGCCACATGTTCACCGTATGTAAGACCCAGCAGGAGCAGGCAACAAAAACATTTGCAAACTAATTTAGAAACTATTCGGCAGCCACAAACTATAAGGCCCAAAACTATAGCACTTCAACACACAATTCAACGACATGGGCCCAGGATAATCATTTACAACAATGCAAAGGCATTGTGGCAATAACATATGGGAGAGACAGTGCTCTGTCAGGCACGCAAAAACAAATCCGTTTTCCTTTCGAAAAATAAAAATAAAAAAGGAGAAAAAACCCTCACTCACACACACACAAACACTCACACAGAGGGACAGGCAGAGAATAACTTTTGCGTGTATGCCCTTTGTGGCCATAATTTATAGACTATCTGCCAAAATATTCCAGCTGAGCCATAAAGATTCAATTTCACAAGCAATTTATATAGCTGGGCATGCACCCCCTTTGCAGCAGACTACAGAGCTGGTATAAACAATTTATATACCCACAGAGATGTGGGCGTGGTCTCGGCAAGACAGCGGGTCCAGCTGTACAAATGAGCAACGTGCTCGGACCAAAGCTCTTATTTATATGCCTTAATTATAAACACATACTATTGAAGTCCTGCCACAAAAATTGGCCTCAATATGCAAAACCAATCTCCGCCTATGCCTCTGTGAATTTTAGCACTCAATTAGCATTAGAGAGTTGGGTGTAAATTGAATTAAAATAATTATACATTCAGCCCGACAGACAGAGACAGACTGCCAGCCAGACAAACAATCCACGTGCAAAACTTTAATTAAATAATATTTTATTTCTGCTGCTGCTGCTGCCGCTGCCACTGCAACTGCCTTACCGAGTTTTATGCACATAACTCGTGCATAAGTTCTGCGGCCCCACCTCATTTTGCAACTGCTTGGCGTTAGATGAGCGTAGGGAGTTTTGCGTGTGTATGAGGGCATAGCGGTGGCATTAAAAAAGTTTTAATTGTTGACTTAACCGCAGTTACAGTTACAGCGTAGCTGCTGCAACTGCTGCTGTGCTGCTGTTGCTGCTGTTGCTCCTGTCCGGTCATAACTTTGCTTTACGCAACTTAACATGCATATCTCGTCGTGGGCGACCCTTGGGAACTGCTCTCTTTCTCGCTTATCGTTCACATGCACACGCAGCTGCAGCATTTTGCATGTAAGCCCCTCGCAACCCTTTCCATCTCTGCTGCCCCCTCTGCTTAGCAATAAATATGCAGCTTAAAATGGCGGCTTTCGACTAGCGGCTTCGGATTTCGGCTTACGTAGCGTATGACTGATGCCGTTCGGGTTACGCAACAGCATTTGCCTGTCACTGGCCATTTAGCAACATAATAATGACCAAGAACTCATATCTGGATAAACCTAGCCACTGTAGATAAGGGACTAAAGAGTAGATAGAAGAAATATAATGTTATTGAAACATACTATACATAAAATATACACCTGAAATATGCCAGCAAATAGGGATCTCTGCTACTATGCATAATTCATAATCATACGCCCCGTACACCCAGACCGCTTAACTCAATTGTATTACATTCGTTTCATTTTAATGAATAATACAAACAATAGATGTCAAAGCAGTCGCTTTCATAATTATAATTTATTAAAAACTATATGTTGCTCTGGAGTATTTATTCATACTTTAATAATGAACCGTCATTTCTGTCTGCGTATATTCATAAAAATCAATGTGCCATTGACAGCGTCCGTTGCAGATGAAAAACGAGCAATAAAAAATTTGTGAGTGAAAAAGTTTTTAGTGAGAGCATTGAACATGGGAAATAGCTCTGGAGAAATATGAAAAAACGAAACGCCAACAATTTTTACGCTCTAATCAATCTAAATCGAACTTTTTGCCCAAAGCGCTTGCCAAAAGTCGCTCACTCGTCACTTATGCTAAATTAACAAAAAGCAGAGAGATCAAAAAGAGTTTTACACACATATATATACATATGTACAGCAGGAAGGAACAAAGCGAGAACGCTATGCAAATTGATACGTCACATTCTGGCTGGCGAACCCAAAAAATCAACAAAAGTTGCGAACGGTCGCTGCAATTCTTTTATATTTTACATTTGTTTGATCCTTGCGCTATTTGCCATTCAGTTCGTTTTTTTTCTGTTTTTTTCTTCACATTTTGCGCTACTTAGTCGTGCAGTCAGAAATTTACATTGTGCTGCAGTGGAAGCGACTACGTGCTGCAATGAGGGCGCCGGTTCGCTTTGGGCCAAAGATAGATTGCATATTATGCCACATCCCGTTGCATTCTCGAACTCATTTGCGTGAAACGCCCCCAAGGATTCGGCTGATATTTACGTTTTTAATGCATTTCTGTGAGCTTATCTTCCATATTGACATATTCCTGTCTATCGCAGCCATAATATCAGTTTAATTGATGAAAATATCTTGGGACCTGAATGCACTGGCTTCATGTGGCTGTCTGGCTGTGTTGCACGCATGTGAAATAAAAGGTAGCCGGCAATAAGAGCATTTTGTTGCAATGTTCATTAGATGGCAGTCATCGCTGTTAGGGCAGCAACAATGTTGCACCAAATGAATGAACGAATAAATGAATGAATGAGCAACTGAATGAGTGATGGCATGAATACACAAGAGTTTTGCCATTGCTACGATGGGCGGGACGACAATGTTTTCACCATTCACTACAAAACGTGCACTTGATAATGCTATGCAGGTGCACAGCTCGACTAGCTGACTAGCTGACTAGCTGACTAGCAGACAGTTCCAACACGCCCTCCGCCCACGTTTAGCGTCACGTGCTGCCATTTGCAGCACTGTCATTTCAAATTGGCTAATCAGTCAAAAAAACCCCTGCTCAGAGCTCCCGAAATAGAGCTCGTTTTAACGTTGCCATTTTTTGTATCTGCAAAGCGAAATTTTCATTCGTTTAATTGTCTCGAGTCTCTCCCAGGGGCCATCAGGTGTGATTACATACAGGTACATGAGAGCTTTTCCCCTATCACTGTTTTCCACTTATAAAACAAAAACACTTACTCCACTTGCAACATCCTTTAATGAGTTTTGTTTCGAAACTGAAATTCAGTTAATATGCGCTTTAAGTGCCAGGCGGTTGCTGCTGCACAGTTTAACCAAATGAGTTGCGTTCCTTATACATACGCACTCACACACACGCACACTCAAACGCACCTAGTATCACACACTCGCATCGACAAAGTTGAGAGCGCTTATCTTTTATTGCCAGGCTTTCATTGGGCTTTGCCTGGGAACTACAAATGCTAAAGAGCTGCCTGCACGTATGTGTGTTGTGTTTTTGTGTTAGTGTGTGTGTGTGAGATTGTGACTGTACTTACCACAAGTTTAACTAACACTAGCTAAACAAGTTGTTGTTGCAATTTCAAGTTGCTGCTGCTGATGGCAGTACAACACTGACATAATGCAGCCCGGTTTCAAACTAATTAAATAGCATTATAGCAACCACACTCACACACCCACTCACACACCCACACACATACACGCACACTTGGCAACACACGGCACTAATTATGGCAATCAACATGCTTGGCCTGCGCACGACTTGGCCCGTTCCGAAGAATTTTCCTGTTCAATGCTTCAATAAAAGATGCCATCAATGTGCAAATTACTCGACTGATGGCTAATCAGCCACAGAGGCGTGCTGCCACGCCCAGACACGCTCGCCGACAGCTGTATGTGTGTGTGCAGCACGTAATCCGATTAATAAACGATTAGTACTCTGTGATTAACAATAGTTCCACAATTATCCTTAATTAAAGCAGGTCCAGACACCTTCATTCTTTGAGCACCATCAACAAATTTGAGCTAATAGATACCTTTTGTTAATCCTCGTTCTCTATAGCTGATTGTCACAATGGACCAGCCAATCAGTAATCAACTGAGCAAAGGAGTGCTTTAAATCTCAGCTGATTATTCTGTATCTAACACATCAATAATAAATGTGGGTTCATTCTGAGTGTTTGGTTTCGTTATGTTATCCCGCATACTATATATTATAATAAGAGTAGCAAAATTAATTAAATAACTATATATGCTTTCAAGGAATTATCGAATGAAGATACCACAATAATAAATAGAAATTCCTTGAACTCTTACGATTGTTACACAATCTGAATCTCTTACACCGAATTTTGATTAGTTGTAGAAATAACAGTTATCCTCGAAGATGTCTAAGAACATGATTGACAATCCTTCAATGCAATTTAAAACAATGTCTGAATTTTCTGACAGCTTTATGGCCATGGACATCGAAGCCAAGCCAAGGCAGAGACCCTTGGCAACTGTGCTTCGCTTGTATAATTTAAACTTTGAGCGCAACTAGCGACAGTTTTTTAATTAAAATACCAAAAAACAAAGAGGCGAATAAAGCACTACTTTATCCTCTGCTTCCTCGTCTGCATACCATCTGAGCGCGAGATAACGCGAAAAACTTGGCGAAAAGTTTGAAAACACCTGAGCGACAAGCTCAGTAAGCGGAAAGAGTAGCTGGGCACTGAGAAGCGCTTCTGTTAAATTATTATGAAGCACTTAGGTTGGCTACAAAACGATCCAGTTTGGTCGCCTTTAACCTGCCCCGCCCACATCTTGAATTAAAATTGAGTTATAGTACTTGCAAATAGACAAATGAAAAGCAAAACAAAGTACAGATCAATGGAAAACTCAACAAAGAGACCCCACTCTGCAGAGCGAGCGGGTCACAAGGACAGCAGCTCTATCCTTGCCAAATACCCCCAGCTCAAGCCATTTAACCAATAGCCAATTTGTATGCCCAAACTTATTTGCATAGTACACTTGACAACGGAGACTACAGGATGAAGGATCCAGAGGTGAGCGGAACTACAGGGCGGCTGCGTTTGTGTGTTCTCAATGAATATTTAAGCATGGGCTAAAACGGAAACTAAATCTGCAGCTGAAGCAAGCGCTGATCCAGTCGCTGATGATGCTGCCCCCCTTAAGGTACTAAAAGCAATTAATTTTTCAAATTTAAACTCGAAGTGCAATTTCTCTGGCCACTTGAACTGCATGTCTCAGCTTGCAGCTTGCAACTTGCAGCTTGCAACTTGGCATCTGAAGTGAGTTTAACTTGAACGACTAATTATGCGAAAGTCTACATTTTTACTTAATTACTTATTGAGTGCTTTAGGTAGCTCAGATCTTAGGTCCTTTATATACACCTGCAAATTAACTGTCTATTATTCATGGACTTAAAACTGATTGCGCTGCTTGGCTGCCGCTTGTGCTCTATAATAATTGAAGTAGCCGGAGGCCAGCTCTGATTCCCATATTTCGCATCGACATTTCAGAATTATGGATGAAGAGTCCTTAGCAGATGATTGCATTGGCAGCTGTTATTTGCTCTAAGCTTGGCAACAATCACTCATTCAATTATCCGACAACAGTTGGCCCTGTTCGCAATCCGCCGTTTCCAAGGACTTCAACTTATAAACGACACACCGTTCATCTTCCATTTGTATTTGGCATATGACAAATTGCAGAGTCGTCTGGCTTGGCCAACGGTAGACTGCAACAACGTGGCGAAGGACGAGTCAGCAAATGGCAACTGCAACTGCACTTGCCACAGCAGCAGCAGCAGCCATTGCAGCAGCAACGGAAGTTGACTTCAATGCGCTTCAAAATGCTGTTAAATTATTTTAAAACGATGCAACTTGAATTTGCCCCACGTCTCTCCCCGTCCCCTCTCTCGAGCCCAGAACACTCTTCACACAATGGCGCCACTTGAGTGCTTGCAATTACCGTTAAGTGTGTGAGTGTCGAAGCTCAGCTCTGCTGCAGCTGCAACTGCAATCCCTTCTTTTTTGGCAGCCAGAAACCTGTGTAAACGTTGAAGAAAGATGAGAGGGGACCACTTCTATACCCCATCAATATATTACAAATTGTTAGCAACAAATAAGGTATTTGCAGCTCGATTGGCAAACAAATCTGTCTCCAGTTCCCTCCAGCACCCTAAAGAATTGAAAAAAGTCAATATTTTTAATGCGCCTCACATTACATATTAAGCCATTCCAAATACATAGCTATAGAAATATATTACTAAAATAATAAGGTTCCTTTAACGCATATTTTTATATCCAAATTACTCAGTTTAGAGTTTTCCTTAGATTTAAGTGCCAACAGAACGATAAATGTTAAAAGCTGTAATAATATTTGTTTTACGAACATTTATTTGTGTTCCTCTTGAGCTTGAGCATATTTGCAATTGGCTTTATGAATTTTCATGAACAAGCGAAATAATTGTGGCGATAATTTAATGCCTAAAACGTAATTGTTTTGCTGCATTGATTGTAGATAGCACATGCACACACCCAGTATGATATGCAAATTCAATTGTATTAATAATGCGCATAAATCTTTCCTTTCTGCGCTTTTTTTCACGATTTTTATTTCATGTAACTGAATGTCATTTGCAAATTAAGGCGATTAGCATGACTAGCTGTATACCCTATATATATTGAAATAGGGTAATTTAGGACCACAAACTGCAGCTGAATTGTTAGCATCGATTATATGATTTAAATTTTATTTCAACGGGTTTCCTTCTCTCAATAATTTGTATACCTCAAAGTTAATAAATCAATATAATATAATTACTAAATTAAAGAATTCATTCATGAATTTAAGCAGGGTATTTGCTTATGGGGCATGCTCAACCAACCAACTTTTGTTAATGTTGTAATGTATGATGTGGTGAAATATTAAAATCAATTTATTTTAATTAAATCACATATTTAATTGGACAGCCTATTAAGTTACATAAAGGGCACAAATATCTAAAAAGTGGCTGAATTAAGGAAAGAATTTTGTGTTTAATTTTTATTAATTGTTATTGTGCTAATTTAAATAATGAACATAAATAGGCATAGGAATTCATTTATATTTTTTTTAAATATATATAATACACATAAGTGGCAGACCCTATAAAGTGTAAATTCGATCTAGCACTGTCTCTCTGTGTGTCTCTAAGATATATAGAGACAGATGGATGCATTCAAACTCGAATCTTCTTCAAATTATATTCATTAAATTCTACAAGTGTGTGATAAAATGACCATATACGAATCATCCGAAGTGCTGACAATAAAAAGTGAGTAAATTGAAATATTCTGCTTTCTCTTCTATCTGCAATCATAAAAATTTGTATGTCAAATTTAACAATAATTATAAGACAGTCTTAAATTATACAATACTCTCTCGTATGCCTTCTGATTGTTATTAATAACGTGCAAATTTAATGTCACTAAATATTTCATATACCAATATAGACTTCAACATGTCAAAGATACATTCATTTCTAAATTAATAAAATAAATACATTTCGCGAGAACTCACAGCTTCAGGTGCGCCATGTCATCATCACAATCTCATTTCGATGTCATATTAAAGGATTTGACCGGGTACAGGAATAGAGTATATAGGCAGCTTGTAGCAATCAAACAGAGTTTTATCGGTTATCCCGACTACCCTCGATTCAGTTGTCCTTTCTTTGTGTTGTTGGTCTAGCAGTTTGGCGCCTGTGAGACAATGTCAGTGTCCAGCTGGAAGAGCGCTTTAATTCTGGACAGGACCGAGTGGCACTACACAAGCGCTTAAACCTAGTGTCACCGGATAAGCTCTATGCAAGTACACGTACACACACGCACACACACACACATACACATGTAGTGCCATAGCCAGGAACGCACACAAACAAGACACGGTGGACTGCAGAATAAATGAGCTTCGTAACATATACAGCAGATTAGCAGAAGCAGTGATGATGCGTGTGTGCTTGTTGGGTGACTCCTTTGAGCAAGCCGCCTCGGTTAACGCTGCCAATGACAACAACTTCGATGCATCGCATAGTCATGGATTATTGCATAACTTACAAACAAACGCACGCACACAAATATTGAGAGTAACCCGTCCATCCTGTCGGTCGGACTGCTTGGCGACTACACAAAATGGACATCATTTGCAAAAGAACCACAGCCAGGGCGCTCAGTCCCCAGCTGCTGATGGTGGCCCGTGCTGGGGATGGCCGGAATGGCTAATCCGAACGACGATGATAAACTGTTAAAGTCTGCAGCCGGATGGCTGTAAAAGTTGCCTAGACATAAAGCGGGAGAGTGGTTGAAAAAACGTGCTCATCTAATTTAATTTTCGCTTGCTTTTAATTAAAAGCGCACAATGCATCATTAAAAAATAGTTTACGCCTGCTAATTTTTAGCTGGCGATTTGCATAATTCAATTAAAATTGAGTTATAAAATGGACGCACATTTGGGCTACATTATCAAAGTGATGCCTCGCCAGAAAGGGACTAGCTGGAGCGGCACTGTGCTTCATTTTGACGACTCCTTGCTCACTTAACCATGCAAATTATGCAAGTGCTGCGCAGAGAAGGGCGCGAAGTTCTACCCGCTGTGCGGTGGGCGGTGGGCGGTGGGCGGTAAGCTGCTGGAGGTGTGGCCGCTTGTGGCAGTTGGCTTTGTTTGTTGAAGCTGCAAAAATAAACAAACGAGAGCGCCTTGATAGCATGCGACGAGACGAGCAGATGCCCTGTATCTAGTGCCAACTAAATGTAATTAAAACTTCTTTTGAAAAATAAAATGTTCTCAATTTGTTTACAACTAAGTTATCACATCAAAATATGTTTGATTTTATGCATACATTCACTTACGCAATCCTATATACCCCATTTACCAAGAGTATAATGGCGCAGAATGAGCAAATGACAACAGTTTCTAAAGAGAGCGAAAGAGAGGAAGACTGAGGAAACTATGTAAAGAGAGTTGGCATTTTAGCACGCAGTTTTAAGCAGTTTAATGATGCGCCGCACAATTCATTTGAAGTCCCTTTTATCTGTGTGTGAGTGTGCCGGACGAGTGGGTTAAGAGATGAGCTACAGTTAAAGTTGCAAATGAAGGATAATCACAAGATACGTTAAGAGGCCTAAGGTTAAAAACCAATTTAATTATTAATTAGAATATAACACAATTATAACAGATGTTGTTGGCAGCAATTCAAAAAATTTTAATTAAAGGGCATAGAAAATGTTCGGATAAGCGATAAGGGCTCTGCAAGTCTAAAAACTTTCCAAATACCGATTGGAGGCAAAAGGTTCTAGAATCTGAGATTATAGAATCTGAATTCTTGCCAGATAACTTAAGATCCGTATGCTGAAAACCATTTGACCTTAGAAGTAACCTCTTTAATTTGCCAACAATTTCGTAAAAAATAATATGCCCTCTGCAAACATACATACACATTTATGTAATGAGTTTCTTGCTTCGTGTGGCACTCGGGCTTTGCTGCAACAAATAGCCGGCCGCAAATCCATGGCTCAAGTCCAGTCAGTTAGCTAGACAGCTAACATGTCGCTTCGGGTATGGGTATCATGGCAGGATAACGACTGCTACCCTCTTCTACACGGTAATGACGTGGGCTTATCGTCTGGCCCCAATCTGCACAGCTCGACGCTCCCAATTGTGTTGGTGAGTGGGGCACGCTGAAGCAGGCGACACAATTTACACTACGTTGACAATCCAAATACAAGGGCCAAGTGTAACAAGCAACAACGCACTCAATTATTTTTATTGTCTTACACACGCTCAGCAAATTTGGCAGCATTAACAGTGTGTTGGCAACACGCCAACACGCCCACCCGCCCACTCGCCCATCTGCTCATCCGCCCAGTCGCCCCGTTTTATACTGGCAGTTGCCACCCTGGCAGCACATTGTTGATGCCAATCAATCAGTGAAATGGTCGGACCGAAAAAGTTTTGCTCGAAAAATAAGCTTTAATGGATTTCTTGTTGCCATACAATTGCACAGAATTTCATTACATCAACGCCAAAATAGCAACAGCAACAGCAACAACAAAGAAATAAAGCCAACTTGAGCAAAACTTTTCGTGGCGCACAATTCAAGTTAAAGTGGAAATCAAATGGAAGCGAAAAAGCGAATTCTACGTACCACGTTGCGTATGAGTGATCAAACATATTTGACTATTCGTGGCTAATGCTTAAATGTGGCTACGATAGGGAAATTGCGTGTCAAGGCTGTGTGTGTGTGTGTCTTGCTGTCACCAGCTGCAGCTGAAGTGAAAGTTGACAATGCGGCATCAGCAGAAATGTTCGCTTTAAGCTCACGTCGCAGACGGCGGGTATTTTGTTGTTGCTACTGCCACTAAAAGCAAATGTCGGGCAAAACGCAGAAGGTGGCAGCATACATAAATAAAATATTGAGCCCGACACATGCAGCCAGCCCGCGAACACATAAATTTAAATTTATGCGCGTCCGATTGTTGTAGTTGTTGGCGTTTTTGTTGTTTTTGTTGTCAAAAGTTAGTCAGCAAAAATCGTCAGGCAACGCTTTCGTAAAGCTACAGCAGTTGTCGAGTGTTCAGCTACAACTTATTCGAGAATAGTTGCAAAATTCTGAGACTCACATATATATATGTTTACATATATAAGTGTGTGTGTACCCACCACACACACACACAGAACTGCTGTAAAAATTAATTAAAGATTGTTGGACTTTTGTCTTGAGTTGCCGTCAGGTGGTTCCCTGGTGGTTCCGAGCAGCTTTAGCAGCCGCTGCTAACTAATTGTGAAATTAATGGCAAGGCTGCGTGAACTCAAACAATGGCCAAAGCAAACGGCAATCGAGTCGTACTCAAACACGCGCACACACACACACCCAGAGAGAAAGAAGAAGATATAGTAAAATGGCATTCTTTCATTGTCCAGTGGGAAGCGAAGTTTGAATCAAGTCGCGAAAGTTGCCAAAAGGCAATTAGCATTGAAAGTTGAATCAGCTAGGGAGCACAAGACAATTGAGTGTACAAGTAGAAATGAGTTTCATATTTAGCCAGCTAACTATGACAGGAATTTCGTTTGAAACATGTTTTAAATTTAAGACAATATTAAAGCTTGGGCATTTATATTTCTGATTTATAATTTCTGATTCTAAGATGAACATTTTTAACTCAGTTTGCTTACAATTCTATTAAACTATAAGCAACGTTCCATACCTTATTTAATGACATTTTTGGATAACTGGACGTGACTGGAATAGTTCGTGTTTATATCTTAGGAGGGTCTCAGGATTCAAGCCATCAAAAGCCACATATACGAAATATTTCTAGCGATAGATCGATAGAAAATTGGCAATTATTTCAAATAAAAGTTACCTTTTTTTATTACAAGCTGACTTCTTGGCAGGAAATACTTGAAAAGTATTATTATGTGTTCACCAAGTATCCATTATTTTGAAAAAAAAAAAATATTTCTTATTGAAAAGCTGAAACAAATGTTGGTCTAACTAGCGCACCAAATGGAACTTCAATTTAAATACCAAGACCTATCCATAAAATGAAAAGAACAGCAAAGAGCGCATCATGATGACAAAAAGAGCGTCTGTGTAACGTGATTGTATGTGGCTGCCCTCTGTCGTTGTCCAGTTCGTAAATCCTCGGAACTAAGCGCTGGAGCCTGCAAAAACTGATTACGAATGGAACGCAATGCAGTGCCACAATACGAACGATGGCAGCTCTGAGCTAAGCTAGAACAACAGGAGCTGCGCGTAGAGGAAGTGCGCCCTATGCCATGAGCACTAATTACGCCTGGCGCACAAATATCAACTGCAACTGCAGCTGCAACTGCAGCAGCGACGGAATAATGCCAGAAGCAGTGGTTGAGATAGAGACAACTGGAATGGCAACTGTTGCGACATTAACAGCGGCTCCAACTACGGAAGCTGGCTCAGACTTAACTTGGCTAACAAAGCAACAATGCTGCATCAGCAACAGCAGCACGAATTTCTACAACACCAACAGCTTTTCGCAAAAATCAAATAAGGCTTTAAAAAACAAGCACATACAACGTGATTAAAGAATTGCTTGCTGTGATTTTGCTTTCCTTGCCAATTTATGTACTGTTCTATAAGCCGGAAACCATAAAAAAGGAATTCGTTATTAAGAGTGCAATTCAGAGAACCCAGCACAGAGGAAGTGTAAATAAGGAAATGTTTTTTTTTTCTCTTATGCTGAGTCTGTATATGCTTTAAAGCAATGTTGCATATGTATAAAATATGAGAACTATATAGTATATATAAACATGTTTTCTATATGATACAAGAGCAGCATTCTACAGTAGCTATAGGCAACTGTGATCAGAATTATTCTTGATCAGCAGTTATGTGTTACGAATGTTTGTCTGATATTAGGAATTACTTATAATCAGGAACTCTCTTACTTTAAATATTTTGTATATATATGTGTAAATAAAAAAAACAATGATTGTTTTTTTAGATTGTTCTTGAGTATCCAATTAGGCAAAGAACGAAAACATTCACAAAAATATATAAAGCGTAGATCGTAGTCATACAATGCATATTGGTAATTCACACAACAGTCATAAGTAACAGGCGCCCTGACAAACGTGACCGAAGAAACAAACGACACACACGGACGCACACACATTTAAGACACACACCATGAAAAAATAAGAGAGAAAAGCAAATGGCATGCAAATAAACGAGAACAAAGGGATAAACGAATGGCTCGGATCCAGAGCCAGAGCCAGAGTCAGAGCCAGAGCCAGTGCCAGAGTCAGCTCTTCGTCCTGTCCATGGACTGAAGCTACAAACAAGGCAGTAGCAAACGAGCCGCATAATTTTTGCTGGCTGCACTTTGCGGCCAAGACTGGCGCCAGGATGCACTGTTCGGACGCTCAGGTCCTGCTTTAATGAACTATGAAGCGGCCAAATGAATGGCATATTAATAAGATGTCGGCTTTCAGTGCCATTGCAGCGTTGCATTGATATCTGGGGATAAATCAAGGTAGCTGGGGCAATTTGTAAGTCGCCCGTTAATGTGTGGGTGTATGGGTGTGCGTGTGTTGTGCTCTTAAGTAGGCTACACAGAGCTTCTTCTTGCTATTCCACATGTGTATGTACATAATTAAATGGCTAGACAAAAAGAAACATAAATAACAGAGAAAGCTTATACTGCTGGCAGAAGGATATGTTGGTCAGGACCTTAAGCTGAGATACTTGCCCGCTATTTGGCCTCACTTTCTCGTTCTCATTTGCGACCTCGTCCTGCGCTGATTAATGCTCGTTTGTTTGCTTGAGCCGTGTATCCACTAATGGAATTCACATGTTGCGACATGACTGATTATGTACACATTAGGCGACTGATTTGCAATTCCTAGTGTGTGCCAATGTGGGCATGTGTGGGTGTGTGTGGGTGTGTGTGGGGGGAGGGGTGTCATGTCCTTCATAACGTCACCTCAAACTTGAAGCCAAGACACAACTTTTCACTAGGAGTACGTCCTAGAAAACAATGTCAGCCTTTTTGCACCCAAAGCAAAACATCTGTACGGTCTGGTGTTGGTGTGTATGTATTTTGCACGTGTCCTGCGTCACTCTGGCAAAGGACGAGGCCTGACTAAGCATATTACAGAGTCTGCAATATGCCGAGTAGCGCTAATTGCCAGCCGCTTTGTCCTGCTCTACTTGGCAAAGCAATTTTGCGTACTCGATAATTAACTTAGCACAAAGGGATGCGGCTGTAATTATGGGGACACATTTTTAAATAGTTTAATTGGCATGAAACCAAATGTTAAAGCACAACTAAGCAACACGCTTCAAAAATCCATATGTGTGCCTTAAAGGCCTTTACGTAAGCTTATGCGACAGCCTTCTACGAAGGTTCCTCGTGCAACCTTCCACAAAAAATTTAAGCTTAATTTTGGCATCGAAGTGTGTATATTAAAGCTCAACTACTTTATTTCTGTATACTCGTAGAAGGTACGAAATATTATGACATTTTGTGAAATAAAATGTGACTCACTACGACAATAAATGTTACAGCAGATCTTAGAATGAATAGCTAACATTATAAATAAAAAATATGTTTAAATAAACACAAAAATTTTGTGTGATAATCTAAATATGAATTGTAGCAAAATATAAATATATATTAAATTTTAAGTTTAAAAATTATGTACTTTACGAGATAGCTGCGTTCATAGACCACACAAACAGGACGAGCTGGTCTTGACTAGTATATATATACCTTAGAAGACTATATTGCTGCTCTCAAAATATAACAATTCATACAATATATATAGATTTTCTAACTGAATGTCTTAACCTAACAACTATTCAAATCAATTATTAATTTATTTCTTACACTGTCTTTTAAGTATACATCAACTAGATGCATTACTAACTCCTAAACAAGCAGCTAACTTACTATTCTCCACTAAAAACTCTTTAACACTTGCACACTCAAAAAGTACTCGCATTTTGGCTGGATCTTCGCCACGCAGTTGATACAGACACACAGAACATATATAGTGGAGAGAGGCTGTATGGGTGTGTATGTGTGTGTGTAAGTTATGCGCCAAATTTAAAGCTATACAAAGCGTGACTTTAGTTGGCTGTGCTGTCATTTCTGGCTTAATTGAGCATGTAACAAGTGAATCGTATGCTTTTAGCAGCACACATACGCACCGTAAGCCACTGCCAATGACTGTGAGAAATATATATATATATATATATAAATATATATATATATATGCAAGCATACAATACCAATAGCAGTCCGGGCATCTGGCAACTGGCAGCTCTTGGTTCGGCGAGCACGCATAGCCACCCAGCCACCCAGCCTTTGGTTGTTTTTGGCGAAAACCATATGCGCCCTGTTATATGTTTTGTCAGAGTTTATGTTTGCTGCCAACATATCAGCTGCAGGGTGCAACCCACGCACAGCTACCACAGACAATATTTGGTTGCAAGTGCAACAAAGTGCCCAGCCACATAAACGGCTAATTGCAAACCAACATTATGGCTTGAGGGCGTCAATGCTACTTAAAGTTGTAGTAGTTGTTCACTAAGTTGTTACAGTGGCTCGCCAGAATCTCGCCTGCCTCGTGTCCGTTCGTTTTAGGTGCTCTTCTTTTCCACTTTTCACTCAACGTTACGGAAATCAATCAATTTCCGGCATAGACATTCCAATTTAGTTGCTTTCTCGGCGCAACTGGCGTATTGCAAGGCAAATGAAAAACAACGCAATCGGAACGAATCGATCTATTAAAAGTTATGTCAACTACAACACATGGCCTTGCGGTAACCGGTCACCGCCACCGCAGCAAAAAAAAAAAACAATTATTGTTCGGCTAAATAGCTTTTGAAGCTTAAAGTCACCCTCCTATAAAAACCCCATTTAATTACAAAAATGTGCTTTTGGTGACTAATGTAGTGTAATGTATTCACACTGGCAACTTACCTTAGAGCTACTTACCTTCGAGGTACGCTGTATGTTTGTAGTATAGATATGGACTGTTTTTGACTAGCATATCATTTGAGATCTCTTAAGTTAATTATATTCGCTTTCTATCTGGAATATAATACACATAAATATTCATTTTCATTTTCCAGTTAGTACGGCTCCACGTATTTGGATGATTTGACTAGAGCCATCAGCATTTTCTTCAGCTCTTTGTCTTCTTGGATTTTGAAGAGTCCGTTTTACCTTCAATGCGACGGTAGGAACGTTCGCTTCGTTTGTTGGCTTTGAATTCGGGCCGCCTGTGTCAATCATTTTTGTAATAATAGTCACATTATTTCAACCGACACCTATTGATTAAGATTTGTATACCTTTTGTATTGATATCAACCACTTCGTTTGGTTTACTCAATGCCCTTATACTTTCGTCTATATCTTCGCCAGATATAGGATCGTCAGGGACTAAATAATTGCATAATTTTTTATTCATTTATCCGTTAACAATTTATACACTTTACTTGCCGTAAGTAGTCGAAGCAGTGGCGGCAACAAACAACAATAGTATTAGCAACAGTGGCCTCATCTTAAACAAAAATGATGAAAAATACACAGTTTCGCTCTATTTATAGCAATCTTCCAACTCTCTTTATCGTAATGAGACTTACAGCAAGCGAGTATCGTTACTTGCCGTCGCTCTTGACAAAACACAGTAATACAACAGAGAAGTTAGCTATGTTACCTGTAGTAGCTCCACAGCGAGCGTATCCGATCGATCTAGTGAATGGATGTATCTATAATAGAAAAACAGACAGAAGGGTTCATGAAAAATGTCGAAGGGTTCTAATGAAACTCCAGATAATGTTCAGGATTTGTCAACTCTCTTTTGATTATACAAGATATGGATATCACATATTCTTATTTCAAGTCAGCACCAAACATCTTGTTCCGATGCCTTAGTAGAGTACAATATAATTCATACATTTCATCTTTTATTATTATAATATATAAGCAAGTATATCGATATTTATTACAGCCAATATAAAGCATTTATCAGTGCCCATTACTACGACTACATTTTTCTCATGTCAACAATCACAGTCTGTGCATATCAATTGTTGAAGTCTGTATTCGCAATAGAACAGTGTGTGAAGTAGATAAATTTCTGTGTGATTAATTTACACTTTCATATAACCAAGGCGTAAAGTACATCATCAAAATAAAGGTGAGATTTGTATAATGATCGACATATATATATTTTTTAGGAAGTTTTTAAACAAATCTTTTCATTCTCAACTGGAATCTGTGACCGCTAGGTCATCTTATTATAATTTAACATGGCTATAGCTAATGCTAACTAGTATCAGTGTCTGAGGATTTGCATAAATTTCCAAGTAGAGCACCGCTTCGTTTATTGTTCTATGAACGTCTTGGGATCCTGACGATTTCCCTTAAGACTTTGTTAACGCAGCTATAAAATATTTGTTTATTATTTCGAAATATGTTTCAAGGCATATCAAAATCTTAATAAATACTAAAGAGTCATGATGAGCTGCCCATCCACAAAGCCAGCAAAGACGTTGCCCGAGTTGACAAGCTTGGATCAGCTAAGAGGATAGCAGGCGCTGCCTTGTGCCCGGCATTCCCAATGGATTTTGCAGTTGCTCGTGCGTGTCGACAAGAATTTCAATTTGCAAACAATAAATTTGAACAGCCAGTGGCTCCTCAAAAAATGGCAAGGGGCACAGAGGAGTGCAGTGGAGTGGAGTTAAAGGCACCCAATAAGTGGTCTAAGCACTCTTTATTAAAGAATAAAAAATATTTATATTTTTGCTTAGCTGCGACATGCAAATGACAGTTTGGCAGTTGACAATGCCGTTGATTTGAATGTGCTTTGGTATAAGAATTTGATTGGAACTAAGCCGACATTTAAATATTGGATTACCCACTGTTTGCTTTAAGCTGATTGCGTGTCTGCTCCATAAGACGGCGCCAGACTCCGGCCGGAAGTGCTGAACAACAAGGCGGAAATGAATCAATTTCCGTGGGCCAGACTTTTAAAAACTATAAACCACTTGAAGCACTAAGCACAAAGCAACTATAAAGTTTCCAATTAAAAATGGAGCGAGAAGGGTTCTTCTCTTTCCACATACATCTCATGCGAGTCGTAGGCAACTTCGCTCTGTATTGCAGCGTAGGGGCAGTGCAAAAAAGACGAGAGTTATATACTCGCTCAGAAAGTTGAAGAGTATATTGGTTCTGTGAAAGACTTGACTGACTGACTGGCTGCCTACACTTATGAATTCAATATACTTTAACACTTTACGAAGTTATATTATTGTGAAGGACAATCATTAATTTGGGATTTTCGCCAAGCGATAAAAGTGTGTTATTTGTGAATTACTTAAAATCAGCAGGCTCATGATAGGCAATCAACAAAGATCTGAAAAATATGGACTGCTAAGCAACATATTCACAATTCGAGTCAATTTTTGAGCAAACTATTTAATCAGTATCTTAAATAGTGCCCAATGTCGGTTTTATTGACTGCTCTGCCTACATGGCGCTAGTATATGAGGGCTCCGCTGCATTCCTTGTCATGGTTCAGATGATAAACTTTTCCAAAATCATGAAGGTAACATAACAAACATTCTGGCAAGCAGTCAACATGTAAACGTTTTCATGCCCAACAGTTTGATATGTTGGACGTTGTGATTATACTTCAGGCGATGTGTAAACTCCTTTGTTTTGGTGTCTTCGCCGTTGGTGTCGTTGGCGTAAGTATTATATAAGTGTTAGTTAATGAATTATACTTACTAAAGTAGCTCCACCCACAGCGCAACAAATTGTTAATGCGGCTGTGGCTGCTAATGGCCTATTTACAGATCAGATGGCTAGCCATTGGAGACGTCTTTATCACCATCTTCCATTATTTGTTCAATGACCACGACAAAAGCAGGCAGCAATTTCTGCAAGAGTTATCTGATAATCATGGCCCTCTCATTGGCCAAGTGCTGACTCGATTTGGTATTATATTGATCGCCTATAGATTCTTTAAGTCCCTAGAGCCACGAAAGTCAAAGCAATACGGCATACCGCTTGACCAGGCAGCAGCCGAGCTAAAAGCGAAGTAAATTGCACAGAACCAAGTCTTTTATTGTTCAGCAGTCGTTTGCCAAATTAAAATAATAAGTGTGTGAAGCGTAACAAAGGGTTTCTCTGGACTTGCCGTGCGCTTGGTGACTGTGGTACACTGACATAAATGTGATATATTATAAGAATAAAGGCAAATTCGACAGCTAAGGAGATTGGAAATTAGATTCTATTAGATTAGAGCAGGTGGATAACTTGCCCATAGTTAGCAATGATATCATGATGTTAGTTAGCGCCTCAATGACATCGCCCGACAGTAGCTCCAGGATCCATAAAAAAACAACACCACATCGAATATCATTCCACCAAAGCACCAGATAAGCCAGACCAGCATCAGCTGTGGCTTGTGCTGTGGACAGCGTTCTCAGTGGACAACACATTAGAATAGAGTCTGAACAGCTACTCACCAATATGATTCCAGCGAGCATCAGCATTGAAATAGCTATCCACACGTTCAATATGAACAGGTAAATCCACAGCAACCGAGCACTTACCCTGTTGCCACGGAACGCTGAAAATAGTTTACAGTTAGGATGCAATCGCTGGCAACTTCTACCACATTCCATTCAAAGTCTCACTTGTCACATCCGTCGACTGCTCTTCTTCAGTTGTTGTTCTGTGGCCTTTTCTTTGGCACAGCATGAAAATAATCATCAGCTCAAAGAACAAAGCTCCTATGATGTCCACACAACCGATGGCCAGGCCAAAGCAATTCAATGCGCTCACCATTCTCGCTTTGCATCGAAATGTTTATTTTCTTTAACTTTTATTTCCTCTCTCCCTCTTTCGCTCTCTCTGACTGTCTGTCTGTTTCTCTCTGTTGACAGACAAAACTTAAAGTTAAAACTGCTGCAAACACTTGATTTTGTGCCATACAGCGGATCTACCCGGGCTGACTGCGTACAAAATGAGCGCGAAAAAGTAAATTATATTTGACATCAGGAAGGCACGTAAATGTCTGCGTGTGTGTGGATACATATATGCAAGTGCACGTATTTCATCAGCCTGGCATTATAAGTATAAACGTATATGTATTTATGCACACATTTTTTGCATAAATAGACAAGAGTTCGCAGGCTACCGACTACCAAGCCAGTCCCTTGACTTGCGCCAGCTTCGAGTTCTGAGTTGCTGTTTCCGTTTCCGCAATCGTTTTTTGTTTTTGTTTTTTTGCTGCTGCTGTGCAAATTATTTTAAAAGGATTTTGTTTTTAACATTTCCAAATGGCTGGGTGTGTGTGTGGGTGCGTGCGTGCATGTTAAATGGAACACTATTAAAGCGCGCGATGGCTAGTCAAAGGTAAGACACTAAAGATGATCCTGCTGATGATATATATAAGTATTCCTACAATCGAAGCACGCTACACAAGGGCTGTTTATACACAGACTGAACTGACTCCAGGTTAATCAGGATGAATCGACAGTATAAAGCAATAAATTTATTAAAAATATAAGCCAACTCAAGAACAACCTTAAGATTTCAACGTTCTGCATTATTTAAGGATCGATTTTGTTTCTGCATTGGTCCGCAGGTGTAGGTGTTGGGGCATGCATCGGCGTTAGTTTGCAATATGTTGCATCTGTAGGATCGGTAGCTTCGACAAGGCGACACAGTACTAGCTTTTGATTCTGGCGGTAGCTCTGCCTTTGGTTGCGGCTCTTCCTTTGGCTGTTGTACCACCTTTAGCAGCGGTGGGTCTATAGGAGGCTGCTTACTTTCCCGGACAACTGGAATGCGTTCCGAGAGCTCTTGATAGAATTGATAGATAATTAAAGCAAAAAATGTTTCAACAACTGTAAGAGACATCAAAAGTGAATAAAAAAGTTAATTTATATGTATGCAAATATGTGTGTAACGCTATTGCTCACATAAACCAATGAATAGAGTCAAACGATTGTCAACCACTCCTATTTGAAAAGTGCTCTTGCCAAAGAAAGCATAAATCAACAGACAGATCTCTATGACAATGCCCACACATGAGAATATAAGCCAATATCTGACGAGCTTCGATTTGCGCTGCAAATAAAATTTGTATTTTATTGAAATTAATAAAGCTCAACTACAACTTACGCTATAAATGCCATAGATAAGCAAAGCAATCAATGTTAACCAAAACATGGCAAAACAGACGGCAAATATGGTTAACCAGCTTAACTGTAATACGGAAACTAGAGTATAGTCTGTTAGGCTTACTCGACTCGAGCTTACATGTGAATAGATTTTGAACAGACTGAGTGCAGCGAAGAGAACAGCACAGAGCAGATCGAAAACGGCTATAGCATAGGCGCAATATAAGAGCGTAGTCTTCTCCGGCTGCATGACGACATTTGATAGCTTATCCGAGAACGTTGAGCAGCAGAAACGCTTGGCCTACTTTCCATTTTCCCGACTTGACAGAAAGGCATAAATTATAGGTGTGCTGTGGTAATTAAGGCTGCCCTCTACGCAGCTTACGGTGTGGCTCCTTAAAGGCAGCTTTCTCGTCTCTCGTGTACATTTTCCTTAGACGCTTGCGCTCCCTTCGCAGTATTCCAGCACTACTAGAGGTGTATTTGCTGTGCTTTAAGCTACAGCCGGCTTTAAATCTGGTGTATCTCAGTGGTATCCACTGCTCACTCTCAATAATATCCAGGTAGAATACGTATATAATGAACACGAAAGTCATTTCTACAGCTGTAAAAGGATAAGGCACTTGACACCCAAGGCGTTTGGAAAAGTCTTACCCAACCCAGCGAATGGCATAACGGTCAACTTA
>NW_022045826.1:0-56047 GCF_003285905.1 Drosophila hydei
TCCGCACCAATCACATACACAGCCGCTTTCTCTCTTCCAAAGATGAAACATTCTCGAACCTCCCCTCTTAACTCCATTGACTTTCATTTATACACACGCACAGAGATACAATCCCATGCATACAGAAATGGCCATAAACATGAGACAAATTTAATTGAGCAAAAACTATATATTGTTTATATCAATTTTCAATTTGTAAGGTTGTGACAAATTGTAAACAAGCATAAAAATTAAAATAAAAATGGGAAACCTTTAAAAACGTGCAGAAAATGTAATAATATATGCGAACGGCAAATAGAATAGCGCAGAGAAACACAAAACAAACAAAATAAAACAAAAAGAATATTTGAGATTCATACAAACGAAAAAAAGAAAAAAATGCAATAAAAATAAATTTTAAAAATATAAATACAACTTTAACTGGCATTTGTTATTTACTGAAGCTATTGATGGGGCACAAATGGAAGTGATTTGCATCTCGTTGACTGTTTCACGCAGTTGTTCCACTGCTTTATTAGAAAACCATTTAACATGGAGTATAAATCGATGCTATAAGCTGAACGACAAGTGAAACAAGAAATATGAAGGGTGCTTAAGTGGGGATTGCCCGACTAGGGGATACTCGCCGTGATGCTGATTTAATCATTATAGATATATTTTTTCATACAGATACTATATCGTTCAACCACAAACGCTCGCATACAATAAGTAAGTACTTCGAGAACTGCGCATTTAATCATTATAGATATATTTTTTCATACAGATACTATATCGTTCAACCACAAACTCTCGCATATTATAAGTACTTCGAGAACTTCGAGAACTACGCATTGGCTGAAGGCTGGAGAGGCTGCTCTTGTTCTGCGATTACCCATTATGAGATACTAGTTATCAAATAGTTTTAGTTTTCGATGTACAATTTTAATAAACTCATGAATATGATATCCAAAAGTTGGTATATACAAAAATTTAATTTTCTTTTAATTATGGAGGAATATGGGAATTATTCTACAATAAAAAGTCATTTCGAAAATTGATGGTCTTCATGTCAATTTCAAAGCCTGCGTCGAAATATTGATTTGCATCGATAATAAGGAAATAAAATATCGAAAAAAAAAATAAATTTGTGTTGATTGATGTGAATTCAAATATGAGATATCATTATTATAGCTGGCGGCGTCCATATAGGCGCGCTATATCGACTCAGCCTGTACTTCTGACCAAGTATATATGTTTCTAAATAGGTAGGTCATGCCCCTTTCCTAACATGTATATATTTCTCTTGAACTGAAGTAGATATAAATCTGAAATCTCTAGCTAGCATCGGATAGAAAATACATTTCTAAAAGACGCACAACAAAATGGAATCGAATGTAAAGAGAACAATACACATTCATTACTTTGTGCAAGAAATAAAAACAAAGCACTTCATCAACTTTTTGAACGAGTATAATTATGCAAATTTTTGTGTGTTTGCAAAACGGAAACCTTTTGATGTTTGACACCTACACAAGAGCGCACGCACACACCTATGCACGCACAACAAAAGCTGATCAGTCAACATTTGCTGTGGCACTTTTTGTTCATTCCATTTCAATTCATGCCTATTACAGTTGATGTGCGGTCATTACAAACATTTAACACCTCCCAAGTACAGAGTGCGCGACATGCAAAGGCTATTAACCCGATTAGATCAAGTGGGGCGAGCAGCGAGTTCGCAATGGGTCTCTAATTATTCAGAGCCTCACATTTGATTCAAGAGTATACAGCTACACACCCACACACACGCACAAACAGCCAGACATCCGCTGTTTTAAATGGGCCATGACAAACTGGCCGACCACAGGAAGTTTACGCCTATGCCCCAGCTCCTAGTTTCAGGCGGTTAGTTCAGCTTTGCCCTGTGACCTCGCGGCTGTGGCCCACAGTGTGACATAATAAATTATGCTGCATAGCAATGATTAATTTGAGCTCTGCATGACAACATGACAGCCGGCGAGGTAGGGGCCATCCAATCAAATGCATACAGAATGAGTGCTTGGAATTGGCTATTACAGATAGAGACACCCAAACACAGAGAGACACACACATACACACATACGCGCGTCCATCTGCTGCTCCATTTCCCATTTAGCCAATAAAAAGAAGGAAAATCACAGCTTTCGTTCGGCTATTCCTGTTGTGCTTTCTTCTTACATCGCCTGCCTCTAGATATGTCTATCCTCCGGTCTATTTATGTCTGTGTATTTGAATGTCCCTCCGGCCCCAATGAATTATTACGTGCAATTATTTTCTAATTAATTATTTGACAGCTCTGCAAACGACGCGAAGCTGCGATAATTTTAGCATCGGCTTTGGGTCCCATGAAGCCTCCAAGTGGCTGCCATAAAATGGGCCTCCTTTGCTTTCTGATTGCCGGCTATAGGGAATAGCAGACGTAAATAGCCGTCCAAATTGGACCATGTTAATATAAAGCTACTTAAATATTGAGTATATGGGACACACAACGAAGAGTGACAACTTAAAGTAAGAATAACGCTGAAATATTTTGGAAAATTGAAAATTAATTTGAAAAAAGTCTTTAAGATACCGAAACTTTCCTTTCAGCTGATTGCCTGACACTTTTTTCATATCGCAGCCCCTGTCAAGCTTATTAGCTATGATCATATATTATAGAAAACCTATGACAAATCAAACCATATGTTGGCTCAATCCGAAATAAAACTTTGGAGTTTAACTTGAGTAAATAAATTATTTAAATTTTTACACCTGAGTCCTATAACGATTTCACTTGAAGTAGACATGTTTTTAATCTCTTATTTAGCAGTCTATATATATAGTAGTGTTCATTGTAGACAGATAATGATAAGAATAACGTAGTATTATTTATTAAATAGCGATTTGTGGTGAAGAGCTCGAGCTATAAATGAAGTTAACTGAATTGCATTTTTAAACAATTTTATTAAACTTTTGATATTAAAATTGTTGCATATGGTTAAGCACTAGCATAAAAATGATACTTTTAAATCGAAAAGCTTTTGAAATATTGCAAATAATGATTTATTTCGACAACTATATATGGTTCGAACGGATAGGGAGTAGGAGATGGCCCATTACCCACCGGTTTGAAGCCGATAAAAAAAAGAGCTACACATGACGCGTCGCTAACCGCAATGCAAAAACTAATTACATTATTTCGAGTTGAGGCAATCAGAGAGTGCGTATGCCCCCTGCAGCTGACCCCAAAAGGCAATTCAGGCTACGGTTGAATTGAAAGTGCGGACGGGGTCAAAAAACTTCCCTCGCGCGCAAATATATCTGTGGATATGTAGGCACATGGACAGGCTGTGGCCACGCAGGACAGGCCGTTGCATGAGAATCACAACAAAAATGTATTGAGCAAACGAACAGCAGTTAGGGCTGTGATTGGAGCTGGTGTGGTCTCGGGATTGGGACTGGAGATCAGCAACAGCCACCGGAAACCAGGCAATGCGGCATTGTTGGTTGCTTTACGAGCCGCATCCAGTGCATGCCATCGCCTGTCCTGTGTATCTCTCTCTCTCACTGTCAGTGTGTGAACGCTGGATTAATGCCGCCAGCTGCGTTACGCTCTGCCAGCATAAGAGAAACACTACATGCAGCATGCAGCATGCAGCATGCAACATGCAACATGCAACAGGGAAAATGAACCACCAATAATTCAGTGGCAACCGTTGAGCATAAAAATCGAAACAGCTGCAAGGGCCGCATCGCTTGCCGCTATTTATTGTTGCTCGTATTTGTCTGTTAATTGCCGTTGCATCGCAATAAAGCTGCCCATCCCGAAACATTCACACACTCACACAGACACGCACAGGGACAGATAGAGATTTCCGACATTCTCTGTTATTAAGAGAGCAATTGTCACGCGCATTTCAATTAAATGCATTTTAAAGCTTATGTAATTGCTCGCATTGACGTCGCTTAAGCCGTTGAGCTTTGAGAGCAGCAGCAACAACAGCAAGCTCAACAATTGGCCGAAATGTCTAATTAATCGAATTCTACAGTCGAGTGTGTATAGCAGTGTACACAGCGCCTTTGCAGTGCAAGCACTTTGCGTTGTTCTCCTTTCCCTAAATTGCGCTTTTAATTAAAAGTGGAAAAAAATCTCACAGGGTTTTTGGCTTTGCATTTTCGCTTTCACTTTGTAAGTTGTGCTCCAATTACTGCATACAGCAAAATTGCTCCGCTCAATACCACAAAATCGCTTTTGCTCAACGAAATCTAATCAAAAGTACAACTGCAAGACAACGAACGAGCTCTGCCACCAGACTTACAACTAACTAACTAGCCTTCTAGAGTCAACTTTAATCTTGGGCCAAGTCCTGTTAAAGCCCTTATATAACTAGCCAACTAGACCCTTAACAGTTTATTGACTCGACTTGCTCACTCGGCACAAGTTTACTTGGAGTTTATCATTGACATTTCTTTGTTAAACTAAAATTAAATCTTCGACAAGACAATTCGAGGAGGTAAACACACAGAACTGCTTCAAGTAGATAATCAAACTTGCTGCTGACCTTTTAGTTGCATATATCTAGTTGGTACAAGGCCATTAGTATTTCAAATCATCGTCGTTCCTATTATATAACCTATGTTAAAAATTTACTTTTCTTTAATAAAGAAATTAATATAAATAAATAAATTAAAATAAATTCAGTCGTTTTTAGCATTACCTTGCTTAGCGATAATAATAGGCAGGTTCCTCATACATTTATATTTTATATATTTTATGTATATATTCCTTAAAATCTGCATTTATAGAATATGTTACCTAAGACAACTTATTTGCTTACCATTCTATGAGCTACGAGTTCACTTCTCGATATCTTGATTCTGTTTGCAGTTTCTATAGATTCCATAGACCATCAGACTTACTCTCCAGTATCAACTGTTAATTCTATAGAGCATTATTATGAGCACACATGTCACTTCTAACTATAGCAGCAGACGGAGGCATTGGAACAAACCGATTGTGGCTTTAAGTCGAGCGCCAATTCAGCTCAGCTTCTGATCTGCTACAGTTTGCATGTGTGTTTGTAAGTGTGTGTGTGTGTGTGTGTTTGCATATGTGTGAGCGTATATGTGTGTGAGTATGCGTGGGCTTTCGTTTCTATTTGCTTTGTCGCTTGGCACCTTCACAGAAATTTTGGCTAGTTCTGGTTTGTGGCTGCCGCTGCTTCTTGCTTTGAGCTTTTTAAATACGAAATAAATGCATCGACAGCCTCAAATCTCGTTTGATTGTGTAAATATTTGGATGAGCACTGGACAATCAACAAATTTGCATCGGTTTTTCATTGGCTGCGGCGAATTGTTGATTTTCATTGAATGCCCTGGCAATCGAGCCGCAAAAATGTATATGCAGCTCAACTGCTAATTGTCGCTCAACAATTTTGGTTTAGCACTTGAATAAAGAGACATGAATCAGTTTTCCTAATAGGCACAAATTAATAAACAATTCTCGATGTTCAGCTCGTTCAGCTGTGCCCATAGAATGTGATTTGATGTGGTTGCAGAAACTCTCTACGTAAATTAGTTTTCAATTTAAATTCCAGCTGTGGCATTTATTTACCTACGAATATATTTACCCGCAGACTATGAAGCCAGATTGCAACATTTACAACATTTTGACTTTGTCATAACTATGAACAATAGCCTAGTTAGATATGCTGAGCCCCAAGTATAGTAGGTATTTCCCTGTGGTTTTATGATTGGAAGAGCAACAATCTTCCAATAGGATAATTGTAATTGTAGACTTCCTGGTAGATACAGATTAAACGAGTTCTCTGATGTTCTTGGTAAACGAAAATTTAAATCAGTTTATGTGCTGTGTATATAAATTTTTTTGTATTTTCCTTGACCTAGGGCAACTTCTGCATCATTGCATTTAGGTGGCAGGCATTAGAAAATCCTTGAATATCCTGAGCTGTCAATCGCTGTGCATAAGACTTCACTCCCAAGGCTCTGTTGCCCTGCTGCCAGTCGCGTCAGACACAGCTGTTGGCTCTGACCTTAGAGGAATGCCATAACTTAAGCTGGGGCGTGGTCTTGCCGTCCGTGTGTGCGGGGCATTATGCGATGCTGCCAAGCAGCCATTTTTCAAAAATTCAATTGTATATGCGATTCAATTTGTGTGATCAGCGACGTTGAAGTTGACGTTGACATTGACAGCCCCCAGGGGCAGGCATGGTGCGCATATCAGGCGTGAAAACTTTGCAGCTCTAACAGCGTTACGGAGCATTTTGATGTTGCATTAAATTATGCCAGGGCACTGCAGGCTATGGCAAATGTAACTTTAGATTAAAACTGGTTGGCCAACAAACTGTAGCATATTTTCACGCTGGCAGCAGTCGGCGCATGAAGATGGGCAAATAATTACGCTAATTACAAGTGTCAGACTTATTAAAATACTGCTGAAACTGGGGCCAGAAGATCCGACCACAGCTCCGGGCACATCAATCACTGGAATCGTGCGATTTCTCGCTTCTGAATTAATCATAAAAAAACGCAGCTAAACTGGAACAACAAAAGGCTCCAAGCGTTGTCCCAACTGCGGTTACCGGGCGTTTAGCCAAGCACCCTAGTGTTCAGCTGTGTGTGTGTGGGTGGGTGGGTTTGTAAGTGTGGGTATATATATATATATATGTCATGTTTGCGCTGGTGTCTGTCATTGTTGGTGGTTTTTGCGGTTGCTGACAGTGGTCGACGCTTTTAGCGACTTACCTCTCTTTAGCTCCGCATTCACAGCCTACAAACTAACGGAAGTGGGCGTGGCAGTTGCGTGGGAAGTGTGCCTGAATGCGTCCAACCACAGCTGGGAAAGAGAATAGGTGAGAGATGAGAGGTGAGTAGAGGTCCATGTGTTTAAACTCTATACGAAGTTCGAGTTTGTGTTTTTGTGTGCCTGTTTCATTATAAGCTCAACGGCACTTAGCACACACTTTAAGCGGCTTTGGATTTGGTGCTGCTAACGTCCGCCTGAGAAGTTATTCCCAGTTTCCAGTTGATACTCGCAAATAAATTGTTCTCCTCTTGGCAGTCAAGAGGTGATTAGCGAATACGTCTAGGTGCATGTGGCATAGGCACAAGGCTGAATTGTTCAGATCCTTTGGAGATTTGCCAGAGCCAATTGCCTGTTGGCACTGGCACTCGCACTATGCAATTATTGCACTCTTAATTTGCATGTCGAGTCATTTAAAATAATTGTGACAGTTTTTGTTGACTGCCGCAATTCGAGAGCCGGCTGCCAAGGACCAACAGTCAACAAGTTGTCGAACTCGATGAGCGGCAATTACTGAGCGAAAAAACAAGCAATTCTGAGTTTGGCAGCAGCTTGTATCAAGCTGAGCATTGAATGTTCTACTTCAACATTTAAGGCTGAATAAATTGAGATGTAATTGCAATTAAGATGACGAAAGGCCTTGCTTCAGATATAAACAAATGAAATAATTGTGAATTCCACGAATTTTAGTTCGATTCAAGGGAGTGAACGGATTTGAGTGTCTTTGAAAATAATAAGCACAGAGCGTTTGCATTGTCTAATAATATTTTACACACAGACAGCCTTCACACAAAACCACTTTCAATTATAGATTGCACAATGCAATTGGATTTTCCAATTAGATAAGCACGCACAGCACAAGTTGCCCGAGTGCAGTGATTTAAACAGATTCATTGCAATGCCCACACTTTGATCCTTCTATCCCCTCCAGTTGGCGGTGTGCATTTAACATGCGTGGACGCGCTATCTGCCTAATTGCATTAGCTGACTCCATTCTGGCTATGCCTCAACATAAGCGCATTATAACGCCTCATAAAGCGAGTCAGCCCAGCCCCAAGAACCTGCGTGCCAGCCATCGCGATTTGTGCGCTCGTCCAATCAGACAATTACATATTGCAATTACTCGGGCGGCGCAATGGAGCGAAATAAATTATGTGTGTATGTGTGGGTGCTGTAGCTGGAGCTGGGGAGCCGCACTTGAAATGTAACCAAGCGACACAGCTACACGCAAGGCCCGTGCCACACGAGATGAATTAATTGTGGGGCATGCGCCCAAAAACTGTGACCCCAGCCGTTGGGGGAAAATCAATAGGCGAAAGGATAAGGGGCGTGCCAGGGGCGCCTTATTAATTGGATGGTGTTACACCGAAAAGGCTGCAAATACTTTCACGCTCGTTTCAAGGCGGCTGCGGAGAATAAGGATATTTGCCTTTACCTTGTGCCACTGCCACGTGCTGAGCAGTCATCGACGTAGCCCTAATGGCGCCACAGCACGCAAGCTCAGAGCTCAGAGCTCAGCGCTCAGCACTTAGAGGCGGCAGGCAAGGACGTTGAAGAGTGCGCACTGGGTGTACGACGTGGCCAGAGACAAGCATCTTGAGGTCTTTACTTTGCCTTTGGCAGGATTAGCCGAACACACACGACCGATGTGTGTTTGTTGTCTACTATTTAACTTTTTAGCGTGGCAGTTGGGCAGGTGGGTGAGCTGACCGTGCGCTCGATTTATGCTGGTCGCTGATTTCGCCAGCGGTCAAGGCTGGCAATATGGCAGTACCTGGTCATCAGTGGGGCCAGTCGGTCCCAGTTCCAGTTCCACTTCCAGCTACAGTTACAGTTACAGCTACAGCTACAGTACCAGTGGCCTATGGTAGCTGCTTGTAAATTTATGTCCATAAAAAGGCATAAAAAGGAAGCGGAAAATGTGTTGTGTAAAAAGGACGACGTTGAAAATAAAATCAACAATAAATTTTGCATGCAGCAACATTACGAAACAATAGCAAACCGCTTGCTCCTTACCCCCTCACGCTTGCCCTGTCTGTCTCTCTCTCACTGCCCCTCACTGCGTGGGCGACCAAACTGCAATTGGTATTTTTATTGCGTGCTCAACACGGCGAATGCGTAATACGAGTAAAAGGCTGCCGGCGGGCAGGACATGCAGGCCCACGGGTTTTTATAGCCTCTTTTGACTTATGCGCCATAAAGTGCCATAAAATGAAATTAAATAAACGAAATGTAAAACTCATTTTTACATATTGATTGCAATTTCTATCAACAAATTTGACACGCCTACCGGACGCGGCAAGGACATCAAAAGAAAAAGAGGTTACTCGTTTCCAAATATGACATGAATTACCATGAAGATCTCGAAATTAAAAATAAAGCTAAAAAAATTGTATTTATTCGAAAATAAATGTATTCTCCACATTCTTGTTGAGCTAAAGGATATCTGTGAAAGGTTGTCGAAGCAATCACAATGTTAACTCACGTGCGATTTTTTAATAAGATTTCTCTATGGAAAATATATTAAATTTAAAATTTGTTCTGAGCTAAAACTGTGTTCTTTTGAAAAAGAGTTCATGGTCTGTTAATTTAAGTCGCATTTCGTATTTATGCTGCGTACCGTGCGCAATAGGCGGGCCGATTACGTGAGGGACATCAAAGTAACCAAGAGACGCGCCCACTTTTTACGCTCGAGGCAACGCGAAGCTCTTGATGAAGTGTTCCATGGCATGCTGCTTGGGCTAGAGGATGGAGTCGGGTTTTACGTCTGGTTTAGCCGATGTCACATTTGTTGATTAAGGCTACGTCTACGAGGCACAGAGCACACGCTTTTGTCATCATTAATCAACTGGCGTCGTGCCTATTGACAAAGCCAAAGTCAAAGCCATAGCCAAAGCCATAGCCAAAGCCAAGGCAATGCGAGAAAATTGTCAAGCCACGATGTAAATGTGAGTGAAGAAGAGTAAAGTTGTCTGAAGCTGCACCTGATGTATGACTCCAGTGATGTGTCTATTCCAACTGCCGTTGCCGTCGCCTAAGAAATAGCAAAAAATCAACACTTTGACACATTATTTTGCAGGTCTGTGCACATCTGAGTCTAAATCAAAGTGATCCGAAAATAAACAAACAAAAAGCACAAGCTAATAGATGTTGCTAGCGTTGAAGATATCCTATAACTAGCTCCGTTCTATCAAGATGTGGATATTTGAAAACTTAAGCAAGCAACAATTGTGTGTCATTTTACCTCAATCAACAAATTATTGGAGAAAACTAAAGAATGACATCCTTCGCACTTGATTCTCCAACAAGGACAATGAAAAGTCTTTCCGTCTGTTTGGCTACATTGCAAGTCTTTTATACCATTCGAGGATGGCATTCAATCTTTTCAATGAAGTTTTATCAATGAAGTTTTTCAATGAGAACAGGGTATACAAACTTTGAACTTTGAATCGAATATGGCAGACAAGCCTGACGTAAGCGACTGGCAGCTACAGCCGGACACTTGAATAACGCCTTCGTAATCTGCCACAAAGCATTTCAAATCAAATACAAATACAAATACACACAACGCACAATTTGAGAAGCAGAGTGGCACAGAATGTAACAACAATTACATAAACTTAATAACTTGATAGCCAAAGATAAACCCGTAGAGCAGGAAGCAGAGCCACAGAGCCAAAGAGCTGCCAAATGCCCATGGGTCCTGTCGGCTGTCGACATGATGGGAAACTGCCTGGCGAGCTATTCAGTGTACAATTTGGAAAGGGCCTTTCAGGAGTTGGCTGGCATGGCCTTTGCTTTGGCTGGAAGGAACGCTTCACACAGTTTTATGGCCGCAAACAATTTTGCAACGTTTCGTAAACTTTTCAATGAAAATAGCCACAAACTTGAGGGCGTGAGCTCTGTCAATTCTGCCCAGATGTTGCCGATGTTTTTGCTGTTGTTGCGCTAGCAAAAACATTTCACTTATTACACTTTCAGCTGTAAGCGAGCAGAGCCCAAGACAAAGTGGCCCCTCGCCAGACTCGTTACATTGGCCTACAAGTTGCACTTGGCAGCATCCGAATGCACTAGGACTACTGCAAAAGTGAAAGTAACAAATAGCACTTACCAAACAACGAGTCAATTTATTAGAGATTGGCTAGAAAATCCATATAGATATACTTGTTAAAGAGTCCAATAAGTTGCAACATCAACTAGATAGCCATATTGCCTGATATGCAGCACAATGAGTTGAAGTTGAAGAAGACTCCCAAGCCCCTCTACAAAAATATGCAGACGTATGCAGGGGTAAAAAATAAGAAGTCGGCATGCAAATGCACTGTAAAGAATGCTTTGAAAGCCACACTAACCAGACTTTTTATAGGTAAAAACGTTGAAGTTCCCACGGCTTGGTTGCATAGCCATGCATTATGAGCCCATAAACAAGTGCTGTATAATTTAATAGCTCTTAGTGTGCTTGCACGACTAAGACTTACCTCGTTGTGCACTTAGTTGAGGGTTTCTCGAACCTTTAATATTATTAGTAATTAAGTCAAGGAAACACAGAATCTCAATAAGTCAAATTAATGTCCAATAAAAATAATTTGAATAGGTATTCAGTTTGCTTAAAATATAATTATAAAAGCAATTGAAATTGCCTGTGGAACACATAATATACCCAACCCCTAGCAGCTATAGCAACCTCTCCTACTTCATATTTTTTAAATATGCATACCCAAACACAAACTGCGCACAATGCCGCATTTTTTGCTCTGCTTCACATAGTTTGAAATTCATTCTTGAATATCTTTGGCATTTGCTATACGATCTTAATGAAATTTTCAAGTCAATGTGTACACATGTTGAAACTGTTTTATTAACAAAACGTAGCTCTGTTAAATTGAAATATTCGGAATTTGTGTAGTTGACTCTCTCTTTCTCTCAACAAGAACCAATGGAATGTTCAAGAAATATATTTTTGTAAGAATATTTTGTATTTTGTTTATATACAGAAAGATATGCTTTGTCGAGTTGATACAAAGCCCTCATTAGCACCTCACACAGTCTGTTATTGCTTAAATAAATTGAGAGAAACTCAAAGAGATGGTCAAAATTGATGTTTCGCCTCAGTGTGGGTAACAGCAGTCGACAAAGGGCATTTAATTGGACGTCGGTTATATTTTGCATGCAAAACTATTTGAGTTTATTAGATTATTAAATGGGCTATAGCCTGGAACTGTTAACAATTCCGTAGGCATTTGAGCTCGACCCGTGAGCCCATGCCGTAACAAGAATGTGTTGTTGTTCGAAATATTACGTATACGCCACATGTTCACCGTATGTAAGACCCAGCAGGAGCAGGCAACAAAAACATTTGCAAACTAATTTAGAAACTATTCGGCAGCCACAAACTATAAGGCCCAAAACTATAGCACTTCAACACACAATTCAACGACATGGGCCCAGGATAATCATTTACAACAATGCAAAGGCATTGTGGCAATAACATATGGGAGAGACAGTGCTCTGTCAGGCACGCAAAAACAAATCCGTTTTCCTTTCGAAAAATAAAAATAAAAAAGGAGAAAAAACCCTCACTCACACACACACAACACTCACACAGAGGGACAGGCAGAGAATAACTTTTGCGTGTATGCCCTTTGTGGCCATAATTTATAGACTATCTGCCAAAATATTCCAGCTGAGCCATAAAGATTCAATTTCACAAGCAATTTATATAGCTGGGCATGCACCCCTTTGCAGCAGACTACAGAGCTGGTATAAACAATTTATATACCCACAGAGATGTGGGCGTGGTCTCGGCAAGACAGCGGGTCCAGCTGTACAAATGAGCAACGTGCTCGGACCAAAAGCTCTTATTTATATGCCTTAATTATAAACACATACTATTGAAGTCCTGCCACAAAAATTGGCCTCAATATGCAAAAACCAATCTCCGCCTATGCCTCTGTGAATTTTAGCACTCAATTAGCATTAGAGAGTTGGGTGTAAATTGAATTAAAATAATTATACATTCAGCCCGACAGACAGAGACAGACTGCCAGCCAGACAAAACAATCCACGTGCAAAACTTTAATTAAATAATATTTTATTTCTGCTGCTGCTGCTTGCCGCTGCCACTGCAACTGCCTTACCGAGTTTTATGCACATAACTCGTGCATAAGTTCTGCGGCCCCACCTCATTTTGCAACTGCTTGGCGTTAGATGAGCGTAGGGAGTTTGCGTGTGTATGAGGGCATAGCGGTGGCATTAAAAAAGTTTTAATTTGTTGACTTAACCGCAGTTACAGTTACAGCGTAGCTGCTGCAACTGCTGCTGGTGCTGCTGTTGCTGCTGTTGCTCCTGTCCGGTCATAACTTGCTTTACGCAACTTAACATGCATATCTCGTCGTGGGCGACCCTTGGGAACTGCTCTCTTTCTCGCTTATCGTTCACTGCACACGCAGCTGCAGCATTTTGCATGTAAGCCCCTCGCAAACCCTTTCCATCTCTGCTGCCCCCTCTGCTTAGCAATAAATATGCAGCTTAAAATGGCGGCTTTCGACTAGCGGCTTCGGATTTCGGCTTACGTAGCGTATGACTGATGCCGTTCGGGTTACGCAACAGCATTTGCCTGTCACTGGCCATTTAGCAACATAATAATGACCAAGAACTCATATCTGGATAAACCTAGCCACTGTAGATAAGGGACTAAAGAGTAGATAGAAGAAATATAATGTTATTGAAACATACTATACATAAAATATACACCTGAAATATGCCAGCAAATAGGGATCTCTGCTACTATGCATAATTCATAATCATACGCCCCGTACACCCAGACCGCTTAACTCAATTGTATTACATTCGTTTTCATTTTAATGAATAATACAAACAATAGATGTCAAAGCAGTCGCTTTCATATTATAATTTATTAAAAACTATATGTTGCTCTGGAGTATTTATTCATACTTTAATAATGAACCGTCATTTCTGTCTGCGTATATTCATAAAAATCAATGTGCCATTGACAGCGTCCGTTGCAGATGAAAAACGAGCAATAAAAAATTTGTGAGTGAAAAAGTTTTTAGTGAGAGCATTGAACATGGGAAATAGCTCTGGAGAAATATGAAAAAACGAAACGCCAACAATTTTTACGCTCTAATCATCTAAATCGAACTTTTTGCCCAAAGCGCTTGCCAAAAGTCGCTCACTCGTCACTTATGCTAAATTAACAAAAAGCAGAGAGATCAAAAAGGTTTTACACACATATATATACATATGTACAGCAGGAAGGAACAAAGCGAGAACGCTATGCAAATTGATACGTCACATTCTGGCTGGCGAACCCAAAAAATCAACAAAAGTTGCGAACGGTCGCTGCAATTCTTTTATATTTTACATTTGTTTGATCCTTGCGCTATTGCCATTCAGTTCGTTTTTTTTCTGTTTTTTTCTTCACATTTTGCGCTACTTAGTCGTGCAGTCAGAAATTTACATTGTGCTGCAGTGGAAGCGACTACGTGCTGCAATGAGGGCGCCGGTTCGCTTTGGGCCAAAGATAGATTGCATATTATGCCACATCCCGTTGCATTCTCGAACTCATTTGCGTGAAACGCCCCAAGGATTCGGCTGATATTTACGTTTTTAATGCATTTCTGTGAGCTTATCTTCCATATTGACATATTCCTGTCTATCGCAGCCATAATATCAGTTTAATTGATGAAAATATCTTGGGACCTGAATGCACTGGCTTCATGTGGCTGTCTGGCTGTGTTGCACGCATGTGAAATAAAAGGTAGCCGGCAATAAGAGCATTTTGTTGCAATGTTCATTAGATGGCAGTCATCGCTGTTAGGGCAGCAACAATGTTGCACCAAATGAATGAACGAATAAATGAATGATGAGCAACTGAATGAGTGATGGCATGAATACACAAGAGTTTTGCCATTGCTACGATGGGCGGACGACAATGTTTTCACCATTCACTACAAAACGTGCACTTGATAATGCTATGCAGGTGCACAGCTCGACTAGCTGACTAGCTGACTAGCTGACTAGCAGACAGTTCCAACACGCCCTCCGCCCACGTTTAGCGTCACGTGCTGCCATTTGCAGCACTGTCATTTCAAATTGGCTAATCAGTCAAAAAACCCCTGCTCAGAGCTCCCGAAATAGAGCTCGTTTAACGTTGCCATTTTTGTATCTGCAAAGCGAAATTTTCATTCGTTTAATTGTCTCGAGTCTCTCCCAGGGGCCATCAGGTGTGATTACATACAGGTACATGAGAGCTTTTCCCTATCACTGTTTTCCACTTATAAAACAAAAACACTTACTCCACTTGCAACATCCTTTAATGAGTTTTGTTTCGAAACTGAAATTCAGTTAATATGCGCTTTAAGTGCCAGGCGGTTGCTGCTGCACAGTTTAACCAAATGAGTTGCGTTCCTTATACATACGCACTCACACACACGCACACTCAAACGCACCTAGTATCACACACTCGCATCGACAAAGTTGAGAGCGCTTATCTTTTATTGCCAGGCTTTCATTGGGCTTTGCCTGGGAACTACAAATGCTAAAGAGCTGCCTGCACGTATGTGTGTGTGTTTTTGTGTTAGTGTGTGTGTGTGAGATTGTGACTGTACTTACCACAAGTTTAACTAACACTAGCTAAACAAGTTGTTGTTGCAATTTCAAGTTGCTGCTGCTGATGGCAGTACAACACTGACATAATGCAGCCCGGTTTCAAACTAATTAAATAGCATTATAGCACCACACTCACACACCCACTCACACACCCACACACATACACGCACACTTGGCAACACACGGCACTAATTATGGCAATCAACATGCTTGGCCTGCGCACGACTTGGCCCGTTCCGAAGAATTTCCTGTTCAATGCTTCAATAAAAGATGCCATCAATGTGCAAATTACTCGACTGATGGCTAATCAGCCACAGAGGCGTGCTGCCACGCCCAGACACGCTCGCCGACAGCTGTATGTGTGTGTGCAGCACGTAATCCGATTAATAAACCGATTAGTACTCTGTGATTAACAATATTTTCCACAATTATCCTTAATTAAAGCAGGTCCAGACACCTTCATTCTTTGAGCCCATCAACAAATTTGAGCTAATAGATACCTTTTTGTTAATCCTCGTTCTCTATAGCTGATTGTCACAATGGACCAGCCAATCAGTAATCAACTGAGCAAAGGAGTGTGCTGGCTTTAAAATCTCAGCTGAGTGTTTGGATGTTCTGTTATCTAAGCCCGCATACTGAATTAATTATAATAAGAGTAGCAAAATTAATTAAATAACTATATATGCTTTCAAGGAATTATCGAATGAAGATACCACAATAATAAATAGAAATTCCTTGAACTCTTACGATTGTTACACAATCTGAATCTCTTACACCGAGGGAATTTTGATTAGTTGTAGAAATAACAGTTATCCTCGAAGATGTCTAAGAACATGATTGACAATCCTTCAATGCAATTTAAAACAATGTCTGAATTTTCTGACAGCTTTATGGCCATGGACATCGAAGCCAAGCCAGGCAGAGACCCTTGGCAACTGTGCTTCGCTTGTATAATTTAAACTTTGAGCGCAACTAGCGACAGTTTTTTAATTAAAATACCAAAAAACAAAGAGGCGAATAAAGCACTACTTTATCCTCTGCTTCCTCGTCTGCATACCATCTGAGCGCGAGATAACGCGAAAAACTTGGCGAAAAGTTTGAAAACACCTGAGCGACAAGCTCAGTAAGCGGAAAGAGTAGCTGGGCACTGAGAAGCGCTTCTGTTAAATTATTATGAAGCACTTAGGTTGGCTACAAAACGATCCAGTTTGGTCCGCCTTTAACCTGCCCCGCCCACATCTTGAATTAAAAATTGAGTTATAGTACTTGCAAATAGACAAATGAAAAGCAAAACAAAGTACAGATCAATGGAAAACTCAACAAAGAGACCCCACTCTGCAGAGCGAGCGGGTCACAAGGACAGCAGCTCTATCCTTGCCAAATACCCCCAGCTCAAGCCATTTAACCAATAGCCAATTTGTATGCCCAAACTTATTTGCATAGTACACTTGACAACGGAGACTACAGGATGAAGGATCCAGAGGTGAGCGGAACTACAGGGCGGCTGCGTTTGTGTGTTCTCAATGAATATTTAAGCATGGCTAAAACGGAAACTAAATCTGCAGCTGAAGCAAGCGCTGATCCAGTCGCTGATGATGCTGCCCCCCTTAGGTACTAAAAGCAATTAATTTTTTCAAATTTAAACTCGAAGTGCAATTTCTCTGGCCACTTGAACTGCATGTCTCAGCTTGCAGCTTGCAACTTGCAGCTTGCAACTTGGCATCTGAAGTGAGTTTAACTTGAACGACTAATTATGCGAAAGTCTACATTTTACTTAATTACTTATTGAGTGCTTTAGGTAGCTCAGATCTTAGGTCCTTTATATACACCTGCAAATTAACTGTCTATTATTCATGGACTTAAAACTGATTGCGCTGCTTGGCTGCGCTTGTGCTCTATAATAATTGAAGTAGCCGGAGGCCAGCTCTGATTCCCATATTTCGCATCGACATTTCAGAATTATGGATGAAGAGTCCTTAGCAGATGATTGCATTGGCAGCTGTTATTTGCTCTAAGCTTGGCAACAATCACTCATTCAATTATCCGACAACAGTTGGCCCTGTTCGCAATCCGCCGTTTCCAAGGACTTCAACTTATAAACGACACACCGTTCATCTTCCATTTGTATTTGGCCATATGACAAATTGCAGAGTCGTCTGGCTTGGCCAACGGTAGACTGCAACAACGTGGCGAAGGACGAGTCAGCAAATGGCAACTGCAACTGCACTTGCCACAGCAGCAGCAGCAGCCATTGCAGCAGCAACGGAAGTTGACTTCAATGCGCTTCAAAATGCTGTTAAATTATTTTAAAACGATGCAACTTGAATTTGCCCCACGTCTCTCCCCGTCCCCTCTCTCGAGCCCAGAACACTCTTCACACAATGGCGCCACTTGAGTGCTTGCAATTACCGTTAAGTGTGTGAGTGTCGAAGCTCAGCTCTGCTGCAGCTGCAACTGCAATCCCTTCTTTTTTGGCAGCCAGAAACCTGTGTAAACGTTGAAGAAGATGAGAGGGGGACCACTTCTATACCCCATCAATATATTACAAATTGTTAGCAACAAATAAGGTATTTGCAGCTCGATTGGCAAACAATCTGTCTCCAGTTCCCTCCAGCACCCTAAAGAATTGAAAAAAGTCAATATTTTTAATGCGCCTCACATTACATATTAAGCCATTCCAATACATAGCTATAGAAATATATTACTAAAATAATAAGGTTCCTTTAACGCATATTTTTATATCCAAATTACTCAGTTTAGAGTTTTCCTTAGATTTAAGTGCCAACAGAACGATAAATGTTAAAAGCTGTAATAATATTGTTTTACGAACATTTATTTGTGTTCCTCTTGAGCTTGAGCATATTTGCAATTGGCTTTATGAATTTTCATGAACAAGCGAAATAATTGTGGCGATAATTTAATGCCTAAACGTAATTGTTTTGCTGCATTGATTGTAGATAGCACATGCACACACCCAGTATGATATGCAAATTCAATTGTATTAATAATGCGCATAAATCTTTCCTTTCTGCGCTTTTTTTCACGATTTTTATTTCATGTAACTGAATGTCATTTGCAAATTAAGGCGATTAGCATGACTAGCTGTATACCCTATATATATTGAAATAGGGTAATTTAGGACCACAAACTGCAGCTGAATTGTTAGCATCGATTATATGATTTAAATTTTATTTCAACGGGTTTCCTTCTCTCAATAATTTGTATACCTCAAAGTTAATAAATCAATATAATATAATTACTAAATTAAAGAATTCATTCATGAATTTAAGCAGGGTATTTGCTTATGGGGCATGCTCAACCAACCAACTTTTGTTAATGTTGTAATGTATGATGTGGTGAAATATTAAAATCAATTTATTTTAATTAAATCACATATTTAATTGGACAGCCTATTAAGTTACATAAAGGGCACAAATATCTAAAAAGTGGCTGAATTAAGGAAAGAATTTTGTGTTTAATTTTATTAATTGTTATTGTGCTAATTTAAATAATGAACATAAATAGGCATAGGAATTCATTTATATTTTTTTTTAAATATATATAATACACATAAGTGGCAGACCCTATAAAGTGTAAATTCGATCTAGCACTGTCTCTCTGTGTGTCTCTAAGATATATAGAGACAGATGGATGCATTCAAACTCGAATCTTCTTCAAATTATATTCATTAAATTCTACAAGTGTGTGATAAAATGACCATATACGAATCATCCGAAGTGCTGACAATAAAAAGTGAGTAAATTGAAATATTCTGCTTTCTCTTCTATCTGCAATCATAAAAATTTGTATGTCAAATTTAACAATAATTATAAGACAGTCTTAAATTATACAATACTCTCTCGTATGCCTTCTGATTGTTATTAATAACGTGCAAATTTAATGTCACTAAATATTTCATATACCAATATAGACTTCAACATGTCAAAGATACATTCATTTCTAAATTAATAAAATAAATACATTTCGCGAGAACTCACAGCTTCAGGTGCGCCATGTCATCATCACAATCTCATTTCGATGTCATATTAAAGGATTTGACCGGGTACAGGAATAGAGTATATAGGCAGCTTGTAGCAATCAAACAGAGTTTTATCGGTTATCCCGACTACCCTCGATTCAGTTGTCCTTTCTTTGTGTTGTTGGTCTAGCAGTTTGGCGCCTGTGAGACAATGTCAGTGTCCAGCTGGAAGAGCGCTTTAATTCTGGACAGGACCGAGTGGCACTACACAAGCGCTTAAACCTAGTGTCACCGGATAAGCTCTATGCAAGTACACGTACACACACGCACACACACACCACATACACATGTAGTGCCATAGCCAGGAACGCACACAAACAAGACACGGTGGACTGCAGAATAAATGAGCTTCGTAACATATACAGCAGATTAGCAGAAGCAGTGATGATGCGTGTGTGCTTGTTGGGTGACTCCTTGAGCAAGCCGCCTCGGTTAACGCTGCCAATGACAACAACTTCGATGCATCGCATAGTCATGGATTATTGCATAACTTACAAACAAACGCACGCACACAAATATTGAGAGTAACCCGTCCATCCTGTCGGTCGGACTGCTTGGCGACTACACAAAATGGACATCATTTGCAAAAGAACCACAGCCAGGGCGCTCAGTCCCCAGCTGCTGATGGTGGCCCGTGCTGGGGATGGCCGGAATGGCTAATCCGAACGACGATGATAAACTGTTAAAGTCTGCAGCCGGATGGCTGTAAAAGTTGCCTAGACATAAAGCGGGAGAGTGGTTGAAAAAACGTGCTCATCTAATTTAATTTTCGCTTGCTTTTAATTAAAAGCGCACAATGCATCATTAAAAAATAGTTTACGCCTGCTAATTTTTAGCTGGCGATTTGCATAATTCAATTAAAATTGAGTTATAAAATGGACGCACATTTGGGCTACATTATCAAAGTGATGCCTCGCCAGAAAGGGACTAGCTGGAGCGGCACTGTGCTTCATTTTGACGACTCCTTGCTCACTTAACCATGCAAATTATGCAAGTGCTGCGCAGAGAAGGGCGCGAAGTTCTACCCGCTGTGCGGTGGGCGGTGGGCGGTGGGCGGTAAGCTGCTGGAGGTGTGGCCGCTTGTGGCAGTTGGCTTTGTTTGTTGAAGCTGCAAAAATAAACAAACGAGAGCGCCTTGATAGCATGCGACGAGACGAGCAGATGCCCTGTATCTAGTGCCAACTAAATGTAATTAAAACTTCTTTTGAAAAATAAAATGTTCTCAATTTGTTTACAACTAAGTTATCACATCAAAATATGTTTGATTTTATGCATACATTCACTTACGCAATCCTATATACCCCCATTTACCAAGAGTATAATGGCGCAGAATGAGCAAATGACAACAGTTTCTAAAGAGAGCGAAAGAGAGGAAGACTGAGGAAACTATGTAAAGAGAGTTGGCATTTTAGCACGCAGTTTTAAGCAGTTTAATGATGCGCCGCACAATTCATTTGAAGTCCCTTTTATCTGTGTGTGAGTGTGCCGGACGAGTGGGTTAAGAGATGAGCTACAGTTAAAGTTGCAAATGAAGGATAATCACAAGATACGTTAAGAGGCCTAAGGTTAAAAACCAATTTAATTATTAATTAGAATATAACACAATTATAACAGATGTTGTTGGCAGCAATTCAAAAAATTTTAATTAAAGGGCATAGAAAATGTTCGGATAAGCGATAAGGGCTCTGCAAGTCTAAAAACTTTCCAAATACCGATTGGAGGCAAAAGGTTCTAGAATCTGAGATTATAGAATCTGAATTCTTGCCAGATAACTTAAGATCCGTATGCTGAAAACCATTTGACCTTAGAAGTAACCTCTTTAATTTGCCAACAATTTCGTAAAAAATAATATGCCCTCTGCAAACATACATACACATTTATGTAATGAGTTTCTTGCTTCGTGTGGCACTCGGGCTTTGCTGCAACAAATAGCCGGCCGCAAATCCATGGCTCAAGTCCAGTCAGTTAGCTAGACAGCTAACATGTCGCTTCGGGTATGGGTATCATGGCAGGATAACGACTGCTACCCTCTTCTACACGGTAATGACGTGGGCTTATCGTCTGGCCCCAATCTGCACAGCTCGACGCTCCCAATTGTGTTGGTGAGTGGGGCACGCTGAAGCAGGCGACACAATTTACACTACGTTGACAATCCAAATACAAGGGCCAAGTGTAACAAGCAACAACGCACTCAATTATTTTTATTGTCTTACACACGCTCAGCAAATTTGGCAGCATTAACAGTGTGTTGGCAACACGCCAACACGCCCACCCGCCCACTCGCCCATCTGCTCATCCGCCCAGTCGCCCCGTTTTATACTGGCAGTTGCCACCCTGGCAGCACATTGTTGATGCCAATCAATCAGTGAAATGGTCGGACCGAAAAAGTTTTGCTCGAAAAATAAGCTTTAATGGATTTCTTGTTGCCATACAATTGCACAGAATTTCATTACATCAACGCCAAAATAGCAACAGCAACAGCAACAACAAAGAAATAAAGCCAACTTGAGCAAAACTTTTCGTGGCGCACAATTCAAGTTAAAGTGGAAATCAAATGGAAGCGAAAAAGCGAATTCTACGTACCACGTTGCGTATGAGTGATCAAACATATTTGACTATTCGTGGCTAATGCTTAAATGTGGCTACGATAGGGAAATTGCGTGTCAAGGCTGTGTGTGTGTGTGTCTTGCTGTCACCAGCTGCAGCTGAAGTGAAAGTTGACAATGCGGCATCAGCAGAAATGTTCGCTTTAAGCTCACGTCGCAGACGGCGGGTATTTTGTTGTTGCTACTGCCACTAAAAGCAAATGTCGGGCAAAACGCAGAAGGTGGCAGCATACATAAATAAAATATTGAGCCCGACACATGCAGCCAGCCCGCGAACACATAAATTTAAATTTATGCGCGTCCGATTGTTGTAGTTGTTGGCGTTTTTGTTGTTTTTGTTGTCAAAAGTTAGTCAGCAAAAATCGTCAGGCAACGCTTTCGTAAAGCTACAGCAGTTGTCGAGTGTTCAGCTACAACTTATTCGAGAATAGTTGCAAAATTCTGAGACTCACATATATATATGTTTACATATATAAGTGTGTGTGTACCCACCACACACACACACAGAACTGCTGTAAAAATTAATTAAAGATTGTTGGACTTTTGTCTTGAGTTGCCGTCAGGTGGTTCCCTGGTGGTTCCGAGCAGCTTTAGCAGCCGCTGCTAACTAATTGTGAAATTAATGGCAAGGCTGCGTGAACTCAAACAATGGCCAAAGCAAACGGCAATCGAGTCGTACTCAAACACGCGCACACACACACACCCAGAGAGAAAGAAGAAGATATAGTAAAATGGCATTCTTTCATTGTCCAGTGGGAAGCGAAGTTTGAATCAAGTCGCGAAAGTTGCCAAAAGGCAATTAGCATTGAAAGTTGAATCAGCTAGGGAGCACAAGACAATTGAGTGTACAAGTAGAAATGAGTTTCATATTTAGCCAGCTAACTATGACAGGAATTTCGTTTGAAACATGTTTTAAATTTAAGACAATATTAAAGCTTGGGCATTTATATTTCTGATTTATAATTTCTGATTCTAAGATGAACATTTTTAACTCAGTTTGCTTACAATTCTATTAAACTATAAGCAACGTTCCATACCTTATTTAATGACATTTTTGGATAACTGGACGTGACTGGAATAGTTCGTGTTTATATCTTAGGAGGGTCTCAGGATTCAAGCCATCAAAAGCCACATATACGAAATATTTCTAGCGATAGATCGATAGAAAATTGGCAATTATTTCAAATAAAAGTTACCTTTTTTTATTACAAGCTGACTTCTTGGCAGGAAATACTTGAAAAGTATTATTATGTGTTCACCAAGTATCCATTATTTTGAAAAAAAAAAAAATATTTCTTATTGAAAAGCTGAAACAAATGTTGGTCTAACTAGCGCACCAAATGGAACTTCAATTTAAATACCAAGACCTATCCATAAAATGAAAAGAACAGCAAAGAGCGCATCATGATGACAAAAAGAGCGTCTGTGTAACGTGATTGTATGTGGCTGCCCTCTGTCGTTGTCCAGTTCGTAAATCCTCGGAACTAAGCGCTGGAGCCTGCAAAAACTGATTACGAATGGAAACGCAATGCAGTGCCACAATACGAACGATGGCAGCTCTGAGCTAAGCTAGAACAACAGGAGCTGCGCGTAGAGGAAGTGCGCCCTATGCCATGAGCACTAATTACGCCTGGCGCACAAATATCAACTGCAACTGCAGCTGCAACTGCAGCAGCGACGGAATAATGCCAGAAGCAGTGGTTGAGATAGAGACAACTGGAATGGCAACTGTTGCGACATTAACAGCGGCTCCAACTACGGAAGCTGGCTCAGACTTAACTTGGCTAACAAAGCAACAATGCTGCATCAGCAACAGCAGCACGAATTTCTACAACACCAACAGCTTTTCGCAAAAATCAAATAAGGCTTTAAAAAACAAGCACATACAACGTGATTAAAGAATTGCTTGCTGTGATTTTGCTTTCCTTGCCAATTTATGTACTGTTCTATAAGCCGGAAACCATAAAAAAGGAATTCGTTATTAAGAGTGCAATTCAGAGAACCCAGCACAGAGGAAGTGTAAATAAGGAAATGTTTTTTTTTTTCTCTTATGCTGAGTCTGTATATGCTTTAAAGCAATGTTGCATATGTATAAAATATGAGAACTATATAGTATATATAAACATGTTTTCTATATGATACAAGAGCAGCATTCTACAGTAGCTATAGGCAACTGTGATCAGAATTATTCTTGATCAGCAGTTATGTGTTACGAATGTTTGTCTGATATTAGGAATTACTTATAATCAGGAACTCTCTTCCTTTACATATCTTGTATATATATGTGTAAATAAAAAAACAATGATTGTTTTTTTAGATTGTTCTTGAGTATCCAATTAGGCAAAGAACGAAAACATTCACAAAAATATATAAAGCGTAGATCGTAGTCATACAATGCATATTGGTAATTCACACAACAGTCATAAGTAACAGGCGCCCTGACAAACGTGACCGAAGAAACAAACGACACACACGGACGCACACACATTTAAGACACACACCATGAAAAAATAAGAGAGAAAAGCAAATGGCATGCAAATAAACGAGAACAAAGGGATAAACGAATGGCTCGGATCCAGAGCCAGAGCCAGAGTCAGAGCCAGAGCCAGTGCCAGAGTCAGCTCTTCGTCCTGTCCATGGACTGAAGCTACAAACAAGGCAGTAGCAAACGAGCCGCATAATTTTTGCTGGCTGCACTTTGCGGCCAAGACTGGCGCCAGGATGCACTGTTCGGACGCTCAGGTCCTGCTTTAATGAACTATGAAGCGGCCAAATGAATGGCATATTAATAAGATGTCGGCTTTCAGTGCCATTGCAGCGTTGCATTGATATCTGGGGATAAATCAAGGTAGCTGGGGCAATTTGTAAGTCGCCCGTTAATGTGTGGGTGTATGGGTGTGCGTGTGTTGTGCTCTTAAGTAGGCTACACAGAGCTTCTTCTTGCTATTCCACATGTGTATGTACATAATTAAATGGCTAGACAAAAAGAAACATAAATAACAGAGAAGCTTATACTGCTGGCAGAAGGATATGTTGGTCAGGACCTTAAGCTGAGATACTTGCCCGCTATTTGGCCTCACTTTCTCGTTCTCATTTGCGACCCTCGTCCTGCGCTGATTAATGCTCGTTTGTTTGCTTGAGCCGTGTATCCACTAATGGAATTCACATGTTGCGACATGACTGATTATGTACACATTAGGCGACTGATTTGCAATTCCTAGTGTGTGCCAATGTGGGCATGTGTGGGTGTGTGTGGGTGTGTGTGGGGGGAGGGGTGTCATGTCCTTCATAACGTCACCTCAAACTTGAAGCCAAGACACAACTTTTCACTAGGAGTACGTCCTAGAAAACAATGTCAGCCTTTTTGCACCCAAAGCAAAACATCTGTACGGTCTGGTGTTGGTGTGTATGTATTTTGCACGTGTCCTGCGTCACTCTGGCAAAGGACGAGGCCTGACTAAGCATATTACAGAGTCTGCAATATGCCGAGTAGCGCTAATTGCCAGCCGCTTTGTCCTGCTCTACTTGGCAAAGCAATTTTGCGTACTCGATAATTAACTTAGCACAAAGGGATGCGGCTGTAATTATGGGGACACATTTTTAAATAGTTTAATTGGCATGAAACCAAATGTTAAAGCACAACTAAGCAACACGCTTCAAAAATCCATATGTGTGCCTTAAAGGCCTTTACGTAAGCTTATGCGACAGCCTTCTACGAAGGTTCCTCGTGCAACCTTCCACAAAAAATTTAAGCTTAATTTTGGCATCGAAGTGTGTATATTAAAGCTCAACTACTTTATTTCTGTATACTCGTAGAAGGTACGAAATATTATGACATTTTGTGAAATAAAATGTGACTCACTACGACAATAAATGTTACAGCAGATCTTAGAATGAATAGCTAACATTATAAATAAAAAATATGTTTAAATAAACACAAAAATTTTGTGTGATAATCTAAATATGAATTGTAGCAAAATATAAATATATATTAAATTTTAAGTTTAAAAATTATGTACTTTACGAGATAGCTGCGTTCATAGACCACACAAACAGGACGAGCTGGTCTTGACTAGTATATATATACCTTAGAAGACTATATTGCTGCTCTCAAAATATAACAATTCATACAATATATATAGATTTTCTAACTGAATGTCTTAACCTAACAACTATTCAAATCAATTATTAATTTATTTCTTACACTGTCTTTTAAGTATACATCAACTAGATGCATTACTAACTCCTAAACAAGCAGCTAACTTACTATTCTCCACTAAAAACTCTTTAACACTTGCACACTCAAAAAGTACTCGCATTTTGGCTGGATCTTCGCCACGCAGTTGATACAGACACACAGAACATATATAGTGGAGAGAGGCTGTATGGGTGTGTATGTGTGTGTGTAAGTTATGCGCCAAATTTAAAGCTATACAAAGCGTGACTTTAGTTGGCTGTGCTGTCATTTCTGGCTTAATTGAGCATGTAACAAGTGAATCGTATGCTTTTAGCAGCACACATACGCACCGTAAGCCACTGCCAATGACTGTGAGAAATATATATATATATATATATAAATATATATATATATATGCAAGCATACAATACCAATAGCAGTCCGGGCATCTGGCAACTGGCAGCTCTTGGTTCGGCGAGCACGCATAGCCACCCAGCCACCCAGCCTTTGGTTGTTTTTGGCGAAAACCATATGCGCCCTGTTATATGTTTTGTCAGAGTTTATGTTTGCTGCCAACATATCAGCTGCAGGGTGCAACCCACGCACAGCTACCACAGACAATATTTGGTTGCAAGTGCAACAAAGTGCCCAGCCACATAAACGGCTAATTGCAAACCAACATTATGGCTTGAGGGCGTCAATGCTACTTAAAGTTGTAGTAGTTGTTCACTAAGTTGTTACAGTGGCTCGCCAGAATCTCGCCTGCCTCGTGTCCGTTCGTTTTAGGTGCTCTTCTTTTCCACTTTTCACTCAACGTTACGGAAATCAATCAATTTCCGGCATAGACATTCCAATTTAGTTGCTTTCTCGGCGCAACTGGCGTATTGCAAGGCAAATGAAAAACAACGCAATCGGAACGAATCGATCTATTAAAAGTTATGTCAACTACAACACATGGCCTTGCGGTAACCGGTCACCGCCACCGCAGCAAAAAAAAAAAACAATTATTGTTCGGCTAAATAGCTTTTGAAGCTTAAAGTCACCCTCCTATAAAAACCCCATTTAATTACAAAACATGTGCTTTTGGTGACTAATGTAGTGTAATGTATTCACACTGGCAACTTACCTTAGAGCTACTTACCTTCGAGGTACGCTGTATGTTTGTAGTATAGATATGGACTGTTTTTGACTAGCATATCATTTGAGATCTCTTAAGTTAATTATATTCGCTTTCTATCTGGAATATAATACACATAAATATTCATTTTCATTTTCCAGTTAGTACGGCTCCACGTATTTGGATGATTTGACTAGAGCCATCAGCATTTTCTTCAGCTCTTTGTCTTCTTGGATTTTGAAGAGTCCGTTTTACCTTCAATGCGACGGTAGGAACGTTCGCTTCGTTTGTTGGCTTTGAATTCGGGCCGCCTGTGTCAATCATTTTTTGTAATAATAGTCACATTATTTCAACCGACACCTATTGATTAAGATTTGTATACCTTTTGTATTGATATCAACCACTTCGTTTGGTTTACTCAATGCCCTTATACTTTCGTCTATATCTTCGCCAGATATAGGATCGTCAGGGACTAAATAATTGCATAATTTTTTTATTCATTTATCCGTTAACAATTTATACACTTTACTTGCCGTAAGTAGTCGAAGCAGTGGCGGCAACAAACAACAATAGTATTAGCAACAGTGGCCTCATCTTAAACAAAAATGATGAAAAATACACAGTTTCGCTCTATTTATAGCAATCTTCCAACTCTCTTTATCGTAATGAGACTTACAGCAAGCGAGTATCGTTACTTGCCGTCGCTCTTGACAAAACACAGTAATACAACAGAGAAGTTAGCTATGTTACCTGTAGTAGCTCCACAGCGAGCGTATCCGATCGATCTAGTGAATGGATGTATCTATAATAGAAAAACAGACAGAAGGGTTCATGAAAAATGTCGAAGGGTTCTAATGAAACTCCAGATAATGTTCAGGATTTGTCAACTCTCTTTTGATTATACAAGATATGGATATCACATATTCTTATTTCAAGTCAGCACCAAACATCTTGTTCCGATGCCTTAGTAGAGTACAATATAATTCATACATTTCATCTTTTATTATTATAATATATAAGCAAGTATATCGATATTTATTACAGCCAATATAAAGCATTTATCAGTGCCCATTACTACGACTACATTTTTCTCATGTCAACAATCACAGTCTGTGCATATCAATTGTTGAAGTCTGTATTCGCAATAGAACAGTGTATGAAGTAGATAAATTTCTGTGTGATTAATTTACACTTTCATATAACCAAGGCGTAAAGTACATCATCAAAATAAAGGTGAGATTTGTATAATGATCGACATATATATATTTTTTAGGAAGTTTTTAAACAAATCTTTTCATTCTCAACTGGAATCTGTGACCGCTAGGTCATCTTATTATAATTTAACATGGCTATAGCTAATGCTAACTAGTATCAGTGTCTGAGGATTTGCATAAATTTCCAAGTAGAGCACCGCTTCGTTTATTGTTCTATGAACGTCTTGGGATCCTGACGATTTCCCTTAAGACTTTGTTAACGCAGCTATAAAATATTTGTTTATTATTTCGAAATATGTTTCAAGGCATATCAAAATCTTAATAAATACTAAAGAGTCATGATGAGCTGCCCATCCACAAAGCCAGCAAAGACGTTGCCCGAGTTGACAAGCTTGGATCAGCTAAGAGGATAGCAGGCGCTGCCTTGTGCCCGGCATTCCCAATGGATTTTGCAGTTGCTCGTGCGTGTCGACAAGAATTTCAATTTGCAAACAATAAATTTGAACAGCCAGTGGCTCCTCAAAAAATGGCAAGGGGCACAGAGGAGTGCAGTGGAGTGGAGTTAAAGGCACCCAATAAGTGGTCTAAGCACTCTTTATTAAAGAATAAAAAATATTTTATATTTTTGCTTAGCTGCGACATGCAAATGACAGTTTGGCAGTTGACAATGCCGTTGATTTGAATGTGCTTTGGTATAAGAATTTGATTGGAACTAAGCCGACATTTAAATATTGGATTACCCACTGTTTGCTTTAAGCTGATTGCGTGTCTGCTCCATAAGACGGCGCCAGACTCCGGCCGGAAGTGCTGAACAACAAGGCGGAAATGAATCAATTTCCGTGGGCCAGACTTTTAAAAACTATAAACCACTTGAAGCACTAAGCACAAAGCAACTATAAAGTTTCCAATTAAAAATGGAGCGAGAAGGGTTCTTCTCTTTCCACATACATCTCATGCGAGTCGTAGGCAACTTCGCTCTGTATTGCAGCGTAGGGGCAGTGCAAAAAAGACGAGAGTTATATACTCGCTCAGAAAGTTGAAGAGTATATTGGTTCTGTGAAAGACTTGACTGACTGACTGGCTGCCTACACTTATGAATTCAATATACTTTAACACTTTACGAAGTTATATTATTGTGAAGGACAATCATTAATTTGGGATTTTCGCCAAGCGATAAAAGTGTGTTATTTGTGAATTACTTAAAATCAGCAGGCTCATGATAGGCAATCAACAAAGATCTGAAAAATATGGACTGCTAAGCAACATATTCACAATTCGAGTCAATTTTTGAGCAAACTATTTAATCAGTATCTTAAATAGTGCCCAATGTCGGTTTTTATTGACTGCTCTGCCTACATGGCGCTAGTATATGAGGGCTCCGCTGCATTCCTTGTCATGGTTCAGATGATAAACTTTTCCAAAATCATGAAGGTAACATAACAAACATTCTGGCAAGCAGTCAACATGTAAACGTTTTCATGCCCAACAGTTTGATATGTTGGACGTTGTGATTATACTTCAGGCGATGTGTAAACTCCTTTGTTTTGGTGTCTTCGCCGTTGGTGTCGTTGGCGTAAGTATTATATAAGTGTTAGTTAATGAATTATACTTACTAAAGTAGCTCCACCCACAGCGCAACAAATTGTTAATGCGGCTGTGGCTGCTAATGGCCTATTTACAGATCAGATGGCTAGCCATTGGAGACGTCTTTATCACCATCTTCCATTATTTGTTCAATGACCACGACAAAAGCAGGCAGCAATTTCTGCAAGAGTTATCTGATAATCATGGCCCTCTCATTGGCCAAGTGCTGACTCGATTTGGTATTATATTGATCGCCTATAGATTCTTTAAGTCCCTAGAGCCACGAAAGTCAAAGCAATACGGCATACCGCTTGACCAGGCAGCAGCCGAGCTAAAAGCGAAGTAAATTGCACAGAACCAAGTCTTTTATTGTTCAGCAGTCGTTTGCCAAATTAAAATAATAAGTGTGTGAAGCGTAACAAAGGGTTTCTCTGGACTTGCCGTGCGCTTGGTGACTGTGGTACACTGACATAAATGTGATATATTATAAGAATAAAGGCAAATTCGACAGCTAAGGAGATTGGAAATTAGATTCTATTAGATTAGAGCAGGTGGATAACTTGCCCATAGTTAGCAATGATATCATGATGTTAGTTAGCGCCTCAATGACATCGCCCGACAGTAGCTCCAGGATCCATAAAAAAACAAACACCACATCGAATATCATTCCACCAAAGCACCAGATAAGCCAGACCAGCATCAGCTGTGGCTTGTGCTGTGGACAGCGTTCTCAGTGGACAACACATTAGAATAGAGTCTGAACAGCTACTCACCAATATGATTCCAGCGAGCATCAGCATTGAAATAGCTATCCACACGTTCAATATGAACAGGTAAATCCACAGCAACCGAGCACTTACCCTGTTGCCACGGAACGCTGAAAATAGTTTACAGTTAGGATGCAATCGCTGGCAACTTCTACCACATTCCATTCAAAGTCTCACTTGTCACATCCGTCGACTGCTCTTCTTCAGTTGTTGTTCTGTGGCCTTTTCTTTGGCACAGCATGAAAATAATCATCAGCTCAAAGAACAAAGCTCCTATGATGTCCACACAACCGATGGCCAGGCCAAAGCAATTCAATGCGCTCACCATTCTCGCTTTGCATCGAAATGTTTATTTTCTTTAACTTTTATTTCCTCTCTCCCTCTTTCGCTCTCTCTGACTGTCTGTCTGTTTCTCTCTGTTGACAGACAAAACTTAAAGTTAAAACTGCTGCAAACACTTGATTTTGTGCCATACAGCGGATCTACCCGGGCTGACTGCGTACAAAATGAGCGCGAAAAAGTAAATTATATTTGACATCAGGAAGGCACGTAAATGTCTGCGTGTGTGTGGATACATATATGCAAGTGCACGTATTTCATCAGCCTGGCATTATAAGTATAAACGTATATGTATTTATGCACACATTTTTTGCATAAATAGACAAGAGTTCGCAGGCTACCGACTACCAAGCCAGTCCCTTGACTTGCGCCAGCTTCGAGTTCTGAGTTGCTGTTTCCGTTTCCGCAATCGTTTTTTGTTTTTGTTTTTTTGCTGCTGCTGTGCAAATTATTTTAAAAGGATTTTGTTTTTAACATTTCCAAATGGCTGGGTGTGTGTGTGGGTGCGTGCGTGCATGTTAAATGGAACACTATTAAAGCGCGCGATGGCTAGTCAAAGGTAAGACACTAAAGATGATCCTGCTGATGATATATATAAGTATTCCTACAATCGAAGCACGCTACACAAGGGCTGTTTATACACAGACTGAACTGACTCCAGGTTAATCAGGATGAATCGACAGTATAAAGCAATAAATTTATTAAAAATATAAGCCAACTCAAGAACAACCTTAAGATTTCAACGTTCTGCATTATTTAAGGATCGATTTTGTTTCTGCATTGGTCCGCAGGTGTAGGTGTTGGGGCATGCATCGGCGTTAGTTTGCAATATGTTGCATCTGTAGGATCGGTAGCTTCGACAAGGCGACACAGTACTAGCTTTTGATTCTGGCGGTAGCTCTGCCTTTGGTTGCGGCTCTTCCTTTGGCTGTTGTACCACCTTTAGCAGCGGTGGGTCTATAGGAGGCTGCTTACTTTCCCGGACAACTGGAATGCGTTCCGAGAGCTCTTGATAGAATTGATAGATAATTAAAGCAAAAAATGTTTCAACAACTGTAAGAGACATCAAAAGTGAATAAAAAAGTTAATTTATATGTATGCAAATATGTGTGTAACGCTATTGCTCACATAAACCAATGAATAGAGTCAAACGATTGTCAACCACTCCTATTTGAAAAGTGCTCTTGCCAAAGAAAGCATAAATCAACAGACAGATCTCTATGACAATGCCCACACATGAGAATATAAGCCAATATCTGACGAGCTTCGATTTGCGCTGCAAATAAAATTTGTATTTTATTGAAATTAATAAAGCTCAACTACAACTTACGCTATAAATGCCATAGATAAGCAAAGCAATCAATGTTAACCAAAACATGGCAAAACAGACGGCAAATATGGTTAACCAGCTTAACTGTAATACGGAAACTAGAGTATAGTCTGTTAGGCTTACTCGACTCGAGCTTACATGTGAATAGATTTTGAACAGACTGAGTGCAGCGAAGAGAACAGCACAGAGCAGATCGAAAACGGCTATAGCATAGGCGCAATATAAGAGCGTAGTCTTCTCCGGCTGCATGACGACATTTGATAGCTTATCCGAGAACGTTGAGCAGCAGAAACGCTTGGCCTACTTTCCATTTTTCCCGACTTGACAGAAAGGCATAAATTATAGGTGTGCTGTGGTAATTAAGGCTGCCCTCTACGCAGCTTACGGTGTGGCTCCTTAAAGGCAGCTTTCTCGTCTCTCGTGTACATTTTCCTTAGACGCTTGCGCTCCCTTCGCAGTATTCCAGCACTACTAGAGGTGTATTTGCTGTGCTTTAAGCTACAGCCGGCTTTAAATCTGGTGTATCTCAGTGGTATCCACTGCTCACTCTCAATAATATCCAGGTAGAATACGTATATAATGAACACGAAAGTCATTTCTACAGCTGTAAAAGGATAAGGCACTTGACACCCAAGGCGTTTGGAAAAGTCTTACCCAACCCAGCGAATGGCATAACGGTCAACTTAACGCCCTCCCAGTTCATGCACACCGCCAGTGTCAATCCGTAAAGTAAGAGAAAGGCATCCAGCATAATGCCCAAGCAGGTGAAAACCAACCAGTAGCGCACGAAATTCAACTGGCGCCGATAAATACCCAGCAACAGCACAATAATGAGGCAAATCCAAATGATGGCAAAAGCAAGCGCTGCCAGCGACGTCCAGTGATGCTATAGACGATAGCACTCACTTCGACTTAGACCCAATCCCAAGCTACACAACTTACGTGCTGTGCATATAGCATTCCAGAGACACTGGCGAAAAGCACTGCGGACAATAGATCCAGAATTGCAATCGCATAGCTGCAAACTACCAAATATTTCTCCATCTCATCCAGCCGGCATTTGAACTAGAGTTCAGGCATAGGTCAGAACTGTACACTAAATCAAAGCTATAATGATTATGAGCACGTATTCTCAATATAACAGAGTGTGAGAAGAATGCTGTTGGCAACTCAACTCTTAATCAATGACATTTGATTGTCAAAAGCTGAGGCCCGACGACAGTGTCACTGCGAAAAACACAGCAGTAAAAGTATAAAAATACTCAAATAACTATTTTTATTTTAATTAAAACTGATATCTTAAGTTATATAATTAATTTAGTATAACAATATATATATAACAATTCAATAAAAAAAATGACTTAACTATGAGAATGCTTATAAATTGATTGAAAAATAGCTATATACAAATTTGACCAAACAAAATTACTTGCTTGGATTATACAAAATAGAAATGTGGCAGCATCAGAGGCAAAGCACATAATGGCCTGCATATCCAATAATCTTACACATATAATGACCAGTTTCTTTAGATTTCGTCCTCTGTGCATTCATTGTGCTGATGTGCGACAAGTCTTCTGGCCATCTTTCATTTACGGCATTTGTTTTGTCAGCTGCCGCCTCTTGGCCGTTCTGAGATTAGATTTTGCCCCATTGACAACGTGACTCCTTCGTGACGGAGTCTCGTGATAGACACTGCTCAAAGAGGAAAAAGAAAAAGAAAGAAATAAAAAGGCAACTATCAAACTCAATTATTATTATTGTTTGTGCTGGCAGATTCGAATTGATTTTGGCACTAGGCACTCGGCTAGGCAGTAAATTGAAATGATCTTAAAGAGCCAATGAATGGGAGGCATTTTATTTCCATCTGAATACATATGTATATTTTACAAAGAAGTTATATATGCATTGTTCAAATACAGCGAAGCCCGTCAATAGTATTTTACTTAATTTCTGATTGTTTCAGTTTATCGTACCGCCACCTCCTCTAATCGCTGCTCACGTTGATGCGCAGTGTCTTCATTTCTTGCATTTTCTAACTTGTCCTTCCTGCTCCTTCTTCGCTCTCGACGATAGTAGCTGTGCAAAAACAGATTATTTATTATTGAATTATGGTAAGTTAATACATTTACGACCTGGGTTTCTCTGCGATTCTATCAATGTTGGCTTCCGCGTGTGCAGGAATATTAACGATACTTACACAATATCTGTAGACAATATAAATGCATACCCATTCAATAACTAAAAAGCACAAGAATTCAACTGGAATGTACAGTCACAAATAAAAATTCGCTTTCATTTACCCTATGCCGAAATATAAAAGAGTGAACTGCATAACTTGAGGCCACTCGACATACAGGGAAGTCGAAATCGTCCAAATGAAATAGAATATATCAAATATAAATCCAACGATCGAAAATATCAGCCAACAGACTATGAGTTGAAAACGCATCTAGAATTATTAAGAGTGCGTATCAAAATTTGAAGAAATAAATTTTTACAAATTACCCTCCATAGACCCACTAAAAGCGCGATAACCATCAGAATCCAAAATAACGAGCCTAGAATTGCAACTAGTGAATAAATATCTACCTGCATCTACAAATAGATGTCAGTTAATACAGAGCAGACCAATTTCTATTGCACTGACATTCGAAATCAAAACCCTGGTCGACTGGACCAAAAAGTATAGAGACTGACCCAAATCGAACATAGCAATTAAGTAACAAATTTGCAGTATATTTATACCAAACGGATTAAAATCATAGCCATATGGATTATTCTCAGATTGTTGGTCTTCCATATTAAGAACCGAAAATCTACTTATTTAAAAACATATGTTTCGGAACATATTTATAAAATATATTTCATGAGAGCAGGTCATAAGGCCTACTATATATTTATATATATAATATTTGTTTGTGATTATGTCACAGAATCTTATAAGAAAAACGGATTATTTTTTTTAGATTTCTTCTTTTCCGGTTTCTTTGCCTTTTTATCTGGTCTCTTATGGGTCTTTTTGGATTTTTTCTGGCTCTCTATAAATCGTTAATATATTGCATACATATATTTTTATATCTTAATAGGTTGGAGTAATACACTTTTATTGTACCTTTACACGCTTTTTCATCTCGTTTTTTCTTTGTTGTTTTCTGCTGATATGGATCCATACCTAAATAGTACTTATATACTAGATATATACATATGCTCTCGATAACTGAAAATAAGAAAATATATTTTGAATCCCAAAATTATAATCTAAGTCAAAGTCTCACGCACAAATTCCCACAAATATGATGAAAAACTCTTTTAAGTGAACCCAATCAACTGTTATAGCAGACACGATGATCCAGATTGAAAATCCTATATCCACAATAAAACCAATTATTGAGAAGATCAGCCATATTTTAACTAATATAGGACGCCGCTTTATAAGGATATATTTTGTAGACATTTAATTAAAATATCAAATTATTTTACTTACCTTCCAGAGACCAACAATTAATAGCACCACTATTAGCACCCAAAATACAGTTCCCACAACCGCCAATGAGGAGTATATATTGAACTGTTAAATAATAGCTTTTAACGGCCTTATCAGTTTATTCAAATATCTGACTTACCCTCGTGACCAAGAAAATTGTCGCATTGACCACAAAGAAAATCGCATGACAAAAATCGCATATGGCAATGACGACACATATTTGCCGTAAGTTTCTTTGAATGAAATCCGTTAGTCTTGAATTTTCGTTTGTATTGTTATTTGTTTTCTTTTTATGCTTTTCAGCGACCATACTTCAGAGTTAAGTAGTGGAACTTTTGATATATTTCATATATGTGAGTGATGTGGCGGAGCACATTAATTGAGTTTTCATAAATAAATACTATAAAAAAATATTTAAGGTTCGAGATACCGCTCAATGGTTGTAAAATAATGAAAAATAGCATTTCTTTCGTTAAGCAGAATCGTAAAAGTTCACTGTACATCTGTTAACATAACATAGCCAGCTGTTTGTTTACCGATGTGGCAAGGCTTAGAATGTTAGTTGCAATGGTATAAGCCACGGTACGGTTGTTTCACACTGGTCAATTAATTGGTCTTAAGTTATTATACGATTGAACTTCTGAAACTAATTTATAAGTAAACAAATATGCCTATCATCGTAAAAACGTAAGTAATATAATATAATATAAGATTATTTCATCCATAAATATAGTTTTAAAATTGATAAAAATAATTTACATGGCTCATATAGCAAAGTTGCCAGTTCTTGTAAATTCTCGCGCCTTTTTTCGCTTCTTTTTTTAACTTTGCAACACTGGAAACAGCTGTTTCATATGTGAAACAAAGTTTCACTGAGCAACAATTTCACAATGGGGCCACCAAAAAAGTCTAAAAAGGATCGGGGCTCAAGCGATAAATTTGGTAAGAACGCAAAAACAATTGTAGTATCCGGTAAAACTGATACGAGTTCACAGCTAAGAAGCGTCGCGCTGAAGATGAGGCTTACACCCAACTGGTGGATGACAATGACAGCCAGGACTATGCCAGCGAGTCGGACGGCGTGCCGGGCGCCGCGTCCAAAAACGCAGAAACCAACGATGAGAACACCAACACAGACGAATACGGTGCCAAAGACTACCGTACTCAGATGCAATTGCGTCCTGATCACGCTAATCGCCCTTTGTGGGTGGCACCGAATGGGCACGTGTTCCTTGAATCATTTTCGCCGGTCTACAAACATGCCCATGACTTTCTTATTGCTATTTCGGAGCCAGTCTGCCGGCCTGAGCACATACATGAGTACAAGTTAACAGCATACAGCTTGTATGCAGCTGTATCTGTAGGACTGCAAACACACGACATTGTGGAGTATCTAAAGCGCTTGAGCAAAACCACCATTCCTGAGGGCATATTAGAGTTTATACGTCTCTGTACATTGTCGTATGGAAAAGTAAAGCTTGTTCTAAAGCATAACAAATACTTTATTGAGTCGCCACATCCAGAGGTGCTTCAAAAGTTGCTTAAGGATCCGGTCATTCAGAAGTGCCGACTCATACGCAACGAAGGCGAAGGCTTTATACAGGGCACAGTGGATAGCAAAGCCATCACACAGTTCGGTACCAAGCTGCCAACGGGGGTTGATAATCCAGCAGAAGATTCGGCTAGCACTTCTGCAGCAGGAGGGACAACAGCTGCAGCAGGTGCCACCGGGGAGGGTGGAGCTGCAGCGGTAGCAGTTCCTGATGACATTACAGACTTCTACGAAAAGATAGACAAAGAAGAAGAGGACGAAGACGAAGCCAATCTTAAAACAGTATCCTTTGAGGTGGCTCAGGAAAAAATTGAGCTTATACAAAAGCGGTGCATCGAAATCGAGCATCCCCTACTAGCAGAGTATGATTTTCGTAATGATACGAACAATCCCGATATTAACATTGACCTCAAACCGGCAGCGGTGCTGCGTCCCTACCAAGAAAAGAGCTTGCGTAAAATGTTTGGCAATGGGCGAGCACGCTCTGGCGTAATTGTGCTACCGTGCGGCGCTGGAAAGTCCTTGGTGGGTGTCACCGCCTGTTGTACTGTCCGTAAGCGCGCCTTGGTGCTGTGCAACAGCGGTGTTTCAGTGGAACAGTGGAAGCAGCAGTTTAAAATGTGGTCCACAGCAGACGACAGTATGATTTGTCGCTTTACCTCGGAGGCAAAGGATAAGCCCATGGGCTGTGGAATACTGGTTACCACATACTCTATGATTACGCACACACAAAAGCGATCATGGGAGGCGGAACAAACGATGCGCTGGCTACAAGAGCAGGAATGGGGTATCATGGTATTGGATGAGGTGCACACCATACCCGCAAAGATGTTTCGTCGTGTCCTGACCATTGTGCAGTCCCACTGCAAGCTTGGCTTGACAGCCACGCTATTACGTGAGGACGACAAAATTGCAGATCTGAATTTCCTAATTGGTCCCAAGCTGTACGAAGCTAACTGGCTGGAACTACAAAAGAAGGGATATATAGCACGTGTACAGTGTGCCGAAGTGTGGTGTCCCATGTCGCCGGAGTTCTATCGCGAGTATCTAACCACCAAAACGTCCAAGAAAATGCTGCTCTATGTAATGAATCCTTCCAAGTTCCGCAGCTGTCAATTCCTTATTAAATACCACGAGAAACGTGGCGATAAGACGATTGTCTTTTCTGACAATGTGTTCGCCTTGAAGCACTATGCCATCAAGATGAACAAACCATTCATCTATGGCCCCACATCTCAGAATGAACGTATACAAATTCTACAGAATTTCAAGTTTAATGCCAAGGTATGAGAATATTGCTTCCTAATCGAACAACATACTCATTAACACTATATTTTGCCATAGGTCAACACGATTTTCGTGTCAAAGGTGGCCGATACTAGTTTTGATCTGCCCGAGGCGAATGTGCTCATTCAGATTTCATCGCATGGCGGTTCACGTCGTCAGGAAGCACAACGTTTGGGTCGTATTCTGCGTGCCAAAAAGGGAGCTATTGCCGAGGAATATAATGCATTCTTCTACACCCTAGTCTCACAGGATACAATGGAAATGAGCTATTCACGAAAGCGCCAGCGGTTCCTGGTGAATCAGGGCTATAGCTATAAAGTCATCACACATCTTAAAGGCATGGACACCGAAACTGATCTTATGTATGGAACACAGGAGGAACAGGGTCAGCTTTTACAGTTGGTGTTGTCTGCTTCTGATTTGGACTGTGAGGATGAGAAAGTACCAGGCGAGCCAGGCTATCGTCCAGGTGGTTCTAGCACCACGAAACGTATGGGTGGCCTCAGTTCAATGTCAGGAGGTGATGATGCCATCTACTATGAGCATCGGCGCAAGAATGTTGGCAGCGTACATCCATTGTTTAAGAAATTTAGAGGATAATTGATAATTGACTGTGCACAACAGAATAAATGTATCTCAGCCGTATAATGTTGTTTTTCTGTAAACCCTTAGTTATGTACTATAAATGTCCCAGACTCTTATATTGGTGTGAATCATAGTGTAATGTCTGCTTCTTTATTTTAGTCACAACGCTGGCAGTGGTGAGTGGGCCATCATCGAACTGCAAGGTGATCTGGAGGTGCGTAGCAATCAAAGCATGAACGATCAGTTTATAGGTGATCTGTACTACAACAAATATGGACAGCCCGTAAGTAGAGCTAGCTAATAAAAGTCCTTAATAGATATGCAGCATTACTGCTTTCAGATACTAATAATAGGTCATCACATATTACAAGGACGCGAGCAGAAGCTGGAAAAACCGTTTGCAGTGCTGGAGAAATCGAAAACTAACGAAGGACATCAATTACTCAATACGACTGATGCAATGCTAGAAGCAAGCACCATGAATGTCACCGAAGGAGCCGAGCGAACACTGCTGGATGATACAGTAGCACTGGAGCACAAGAGTCGCCAGCGAACCGAATACACCGTGCGGGCTATTTGCTCGAAGAAACTAATTTTTAAGTCCCGACCGAAACCAATTATAGCCAATGTGGCAAAAACCGTTTAATTGTTCGATATTTTTGAGTCACTTTGTATTTAGTTGAATAGATAAGCTTTGAAGAATATAATTGTTTGTAAGCATATTAAACTATTTCCATTTCCCGCTCGATGCCCACAAATTTGAGCTGCTCAGTTGGCCCGTATCTGTAGTCAAAGAACAGTTCCTCGCCAGGTTGTATGGCGCGCTTGGCAAAGATTCCGATACGATGATCCCCTGTGACCATCATGACCTTGGCATAGCAATTGGGATTAATCGAATGGTTGGCGAACCGAATTTTGTTGCCTTTTCGTGTGGCATCCACAACGAAATCATTGTTCAAATTGAACAAAAATGAGCACATGTACTTGTCATATACTTTGCCACGACGGTCGGCCTCATCCTGCGAGATTATCTCGCCGCAATATTCTGATATGAATTCATTTTTCTGTGCGCCCTCTTTAAGGAAAATGCCCCATCCGGCTATATCCGAGGGTGCCATTAGCAAATGCTTGTCTGCAAAGAAAACGATTAGACAAAATCTTCATAGTACTACAAATACGTGTTACTTACGCAATCCACGCTGCACGCAAACATTTTTGCAGGTGATTTTGGTCAGCTTAAATTGATCGGCTCCGCAAGCCTGACACAAGTCTGGATCGCATTCGCGCACCGCCAAATAGCAAGGACATTGCTTGGTATTGCACTGAGCCTTGCAACGACAGCCTGGAAAACGATTCTGGCAGTCACTGCTGCAGTTGCAAAACTTCTCGCAAAAGTTCTGCGTTTGAATGCAGGAACAGTTCATGTCGCAAGGACCGGCGTGATCGCAAGGTGTGTAGTTGTACACATGATTGGACGATGAGTCCTTCTTCAGCTGTATCTTGCGGCAATGTAGGGACCACAATCGCTGCTTCTTCTTCTTCTTTCGGGGCGGAGTAAAGTCTTGACGTAGATCCTCAAAGCTAAACTCGGCTGCCTCTTTCTGCGCAAACTCATAAACCTGCCGACAAGTCTTCGTAAGCATATTATGTGCAACGGCACAATAATTCTTTAGGTACACCTTGTGCAGTACTCTAAAGAGCGCTTGGTCGGCACCAGTCCAAACACACTGCGTGCTGGTTATGTTCATCATTCCAGCTACAACAGAAATTATTTTAGTTCGGAAAGTACTTTTCTTTAAGGCACATCATTTCCCGTTGGCCGAAGCCATTTCCGAGCCTCTTTGCCTTTCTGCATGTATAAGCAAATTTACCCATTATGGAGTTAATTTCTGCACTATTGACAGCTATGCTATTATCCTTCCCATTCTCGGGGTTGAAGTCCTTGTTGCTAAACTGGCTATTGCTGTCATTGCTGTCCTCAGAGCTGGCTTCGTTACAAGAATCTATGGGCGGCGTCTTACTATCAGCTGCCAGCTTCTCCTTCATCCCATCCTATCAGCAAAACAATGATGAGCACCCAAAATATTTACATTAATTAAATGTGGAACTTACTATTAACATATAACAAGAGTTGCTACATGGGTCCGCGAAGGTCTTTAATTCTGGATAGCGACGCTTTTGTAGATTTGGACCAGCATGTCCCTGCAAACCTGTGAATCGAAATTGAAACATTTTGAGCACAAATGGGTACGGATAACAGCAAAGTCATGACTATGAGACATTCGGGGTTAGAGCATGAATCAGATACGTTACTTAACGAGGGATGCAAAAGCCGCACGAAATGAGGCGAGAAACACCAAGAACATTTTGACACAAGACAATTTCTGCCGATTTCCACAGACATAAAATATATATATATAGGAAAGATTGATGATGATGTGGAGCAAGGCGACTTTTTGGCCTAGGCGGCATGAGTGTGTGTGCGTGTGGTTATCGAGAACAACAACTACAACAACGACTCACCCTGTACATGGTGACCTAAATTGCAGTTATTTATTTTAACAAAATTTAAGAGTTTTTAGACAAAAGAAATGTTTTGCAACAATTTTTGTTTGTTTTCCAAATAAAGAGAAAAAGCAAAAACAAAACGTTATTAAGAGTAACCCAACTGGAGGTAACACACAAAGATTTCACTTACGATGAAGGAAGCAGTCATATTTAAAACAACGTCGGCAGAACAGCGTATGGAACGAGTGCATAGTACGTTCACGGGACACACTCTCCGCCTTAGTGCCATCGATGTTGGGTGTGCACTCCTGGGGACGCTCTGGATCTTGATGCTCGGTGAGCTCAATGTACCTATATGAGGAAATACGTTTAGCATATAATTTTCGTAATATAAAACCAAACACACTTTTCCTTCAGTTCCTGAGCAGTGCCCTTATCTGGAAAGTTGGCGCTGATTGCTTGAAATATGATTGGTGCTGGAAACGGTAGTTTCTCTTTAACTTTCTCTACTTTGCACTTTGTATCTGCCACATCTGTATTGGACGATTCCTCTTTATCATCTTCTATAGTTGAAGATGCTTCTATTGTTGGCTCTACTATTGCCGGGGTCGCATTTTTCTCCTCTTCCTCTTTAAGTTTTGATGTTGTTATAGTCTCTGTTTTAACAGACGGACTTGCCGCAGTTTCCTCCAAGTCCTTACTGTGCGAGCGCATCAGCGCATGCACTAATTCTACAAATATGGCATCGTCCATAAAAGATGGATCTTTGTCGCCATGGACTTTGCCATCATAGTTCTTGATCAGTTCCTCTATGAACTTTCCATCCTTGTCGAGCACTTCGTCACCCATATACGGAATGTTATGCAGCACAGTCTCATCCTCGACCATAAAATTCTGCTGTGTGGGCGCCCATGTGTACATTGTGGGAATAGGCGTGACGGCGTTGATCACGCAAATGGGGACACGTTGAGGACCGCTGTTGGGACCATTGTAGCTAGTAACCTCAGCACGCTTAACGCAGTCAACGTGTGGTGGATCGTATGGCTTTGCCTGCCATACCTTTGAGTCGCAATATAAATCCTGCACATTATGATTGTGCTCATCCCTAAGTAGACGAACATAGTAAATAGACGCCGAGTGATACAGTGTCTCTGTATAGCTAATTTACCAGTTTTTGATCCATGCTTCTTTGATTTCATCAGCACGTTTATATCGCTTTTGCTGACGTATTTTCATATATTCCAACTTGACCACGCGTTTCCATTCTTTGCTACTCATATTTGATAAAAATTTTTGCAGCAACTATTTATGGCGGACTTTTGCAGTGTTTGGTAATGTAGTTAATTTAAAAAAGTGTTGGAATATGGTAGAAACAGTGGTGGGAAGAACAATCATTTAATCAGCTGCTCGTTGTTTACACCACACCAACTTTAAGAGATTTCGAAGTTTTCTTTAGTATATTGTATTTTTTTCGGTATTTATATTTGGCATTATTTAAGAGGAAATTCAACACAATAACAAATTAAATGTGAAATCTTATCAAAATAAGGAAAAATTACACAAATAAGCTGGACAATTTCAAACACATCAAGGCAGCCACGAGCATCGAGGAAATTGGCGCGATGGAACCATCAGCTTGCGAAGACTTAAAGGCATTCGAGCGGCGACTAACCGAAGTGGTTTCATCATACAGACCACCCACGTTCCGTTGGCGCAGTAAGAAACAAAGTTTTTCGCATTAAGCCGGACGGAAACACATAAATAATCGCTTTTATTTCATATTACAGTCATACTATCTGCATTATCCGTATGCACAGCAATCAGCGCATGGTATTGGCTGAAAGATCCGCGCACGACCGTTGTGCCGCTAACTGAATCTCTATGGATACACCCCATCTTCACAGTGGCCACAATCACATTAATATTCCTCTTCATTTTTGGCATACAGAAGTTGGTTGTGGCACCACAGATAATCACGTCGCGTACGCGGACAGTGCTAACAGATTTTGCCCTGGACCTAGAGCCGCATACTGGAAAATTAATATTAAAGCCTCGACAGAGTAATAACAATGGATGTACATGAAGGCTTCTAGATACAATCTTTTAATTTGCCTTGCCCATGTCCATTTATAACCTAACTATGATGCACACTTCCACGCTGATCGTATATTTGCATCCGAAACCTTAGTTTAATGCATAAAATCCCAATATAATCTTATCTAATCTAATCACAAAATTACACACTTTTGATTGGTTCCACTTGTACAATGTCAATGCTGGCAATGTTTAGCAGAGAAACAAATATAATTAATAATTTATGGATCACACAACCAAATTAACAATATGATAAATTGTAGCTCAGCTCACAGGCCAATTTTATTTACATAAATTATCTGATAGTCTTATAATGAAGTTTATCTTTATATGGCTTTGGGAAAGAGATCCTTTTGTTGACACGATTTTTGCCTAAAAACTCAAATAGAACAAATTTTAATTAATGTAATTGATTTAAGGTCCTTTGCTCAACAATATGCGCTCATATATGTAAAGGATGATATAGTTTTTATGCAATTAATAAATTTTTAAATTTATTTAAAATTCGCTTGAAGTGCGTTTTTCAATTAAATATTAAAGACAAGCCAAAATATATTTATATATTTATATATATATATATATATATATATATATATATATATATATATATATATATATATATATATATATATATATATATATATATATATATATATATACATATGTATTATATGTATATAAATAAACAAATAATATACATCCATATATATTTATTATATGCTGATTGCTTATAAGCAGCGGTTCGTTTGTTATGAGGCGGGTATTTCCGTGTACTAATTACAGTTTCACCTGTTCGAAATAAATTAAAACATATATGTTTCTAGGTGTAAGGTAAATCTCTACTATAAATGAAAGCCCGTCAATACGATTGCACTACATTTGCCACTCGACCACCATTCAAGATGAAGATTTTCTTTCTGGCTTTGCTCGTGCTGGGCATTGTATTCAGCTTGTCTGCAGGTAAGACTAAAAAAATGCATATAAGCTGAAATTTTTAATATTCCACTAACTAAATTATAGCTCACTCCCATGAACACCCAGAGGGCACAGGACATGACCATCATCACAAGTTTGTGCGCAGCTTAGCCGCCGAGCCAGACAACAAAAACCTAGCATGTTGCGGCTGATGTAGTGCATCAGTGGCTATGGTCGCTATATCGCAATGGTGTTCCACATTACCGCCACGTATTATAATTAAATATATTAATAAAGAAGCAATATTTTGAAAATCCATATAAATATACTTTTTAATTACTACTCCGCTCTGCTTAGCGCGGATCTTCACAGGTTTACGTCTCTGATATTATTTCTTCGATATATTCCTTATAGATATATAATAACTATTATTATAAGTTTCTAATAGAATTGTAGGCCACTGGCTACTACTAACTATTATAATTGTTTTATAAGTTCAAGTACAGTCTGTGACTTGAGCAGTATTTTCTTAAATTGTCTAAACGAGTGCGAATTCTTCACTACTTTCCAGTAGCGTTCCTTAAATTTAATTCATTTTTATTTTATTTATTTAATTTTTAAGCATTTGGTTGCATTTGAATTCTGGTAAAAATGTACTGATATCCATATGTAAATAATAAATTCCTGTCCAAATATTTACGATCAACTGTAGATATCTATTTTATTTGTATCCAAAATATATATAGTTATGGCCACGGTATTACACCGTGCCACAATCGTAAAAATTTATTTGAAGCCTGCAAATCTGAAACATTATTAATTTATTTGGAGATTTGTGATCTATGCCTAAAATATAAGCCCTAAGACATTTTTATTGAACCTGTTTATTGAAAATATATTATCGATGAGATGCCAACACAAGAAAAATTAATGAAATTTCTGAGATGGATGCTGTTTTCAATGCGCTGCGTTTTACTTCATATTTCATATATTATACAGCGATACCAGAACAAGACGCTCAGAATGATTACATGTGCACCTTGGTATGTGACTAATTATAATATCCACAAAGATGTTAAACTTCCACTTGTTAAAGAAGAAATACAACTATATGCAAAAAGATACATGAATAAACTACATAACCACGATAATGCTCTAGAAATAGATAAATATGTAAAGTCGCTAAATATATGGATTGATCTCATTGGAGCCCAAGCCATCTGGTTGTATAATATTATTGTTAACAAATTTGTTTATTGTCTAGTAAAATAAAAACAGCAATTAAAAAAACAAAGAAAAAAATTTTTCATATTGAATAAAAGTATGAAAAATTAAAATTATAAAAATATATCATAAGCAAATCGCGCATCTTCTGCTCCCCTGATAGGAGTATATAAATAATAATATATATTTTATATGCATATATAGACTCCATTCACTATTTACTATAAATTAATACATATAATATATATATAATGAAAGTAATCTTATTGCACTGTATTTCCTGACAACCGTTTACACGAATGAGCTGCCAACAGAACATATTGATTACCAATTTTTCACCTGGCTTGTTAATGAATGCATCTGTTTAGCTGCCCGTAACTAAGTGAAGTGCGATTTGTAATACCAAATGTTGGTTGTAAAATCTTATTAAGAAATAATTATATAACCATGGACAACCAGTATAAATATAGACGGCAGTCCACTGTGAGCTTATCGAAGTTCGTTGTTCGCCATCCAAGCTCAATGATGAAAATATTCTTCCTGCTAGCACTCCTCATTGGTGTTGTTTTCAGCATGTCGGCAGGTAAGACCAAGGACTTGATTCGACTAAGTGTTGAGCTGTAATCATTTAAGTTTTCGTATTTTAGGTCAGCCGGTCGATGGAGCTGAACTAGCGGGCCCTGCAAATCAGGAACATCAAAGGATCGCCCGTGCAGTAGGCGCCGTCCCGGACGACAACACGCCAGGAAAGGAGGAGCCAAAGGCTTGTTGCGGTTAAACAGCTTAGCATTGCATGGGTTACATGATCCTTAACAATAAGCAACGCAGCATTTTATAAAAAATATAGAGAATATTTTTAAAAATCCAAAAAACTTCAATGTCTTATGTTTGAATTTTCTACCTTGAAATTATTCGTATGTTTAAGAACTTATCCTGAATATTTGTCGGAATCTAAGAGGACAAAGAGCTGGTCTGATCTGTGCTCTAGTTAATTCTCATTATACCCTGCATTATTAATTAAGCTGATTCAAAGAATCGTTTCACTAAAAAAAATATGTAAGTCTTTAATATGTGTTTTTAGTTTATTTTTGTTTTGCATTGTTGATTGTTTTTTCTTTATCTTTTCTTTGTTTCTTTTTTGTTTTTTTTTTTTTTGTTTTGTTGCAATACAAGTTTTATAAATTTCTATGTGTAAATCTTAAAGTATTATTGCGCAGCGTTCTTCTATAATCAGACATACGAAGGTTCGTTATATGTTTATCAAATCTTTTGTTTTTGTTCAAAGTGAAAATATAAATGCATCTGCGTTATTACTGCGTGTGGTTCAGTTAGTTTGTTTGTTGTTCAGGCCTTTGTTTTGTTATCCTTTTGTTTATAATTAATTGTAATTTTATATAGTCATGTACAAAAAAATATGCTAAATTGTATTTATTTAAAAATGTATTTAAATTTATAATCTCTGGTTAGTAGTTGAAATTGAAATTTAGGATATTCATTTCTATCATATTTTACTTTGCGCTAATTTGTTGTTTATTATTCAATTTGCAATAGGTTTGTTCATTACTTAATATTAGTGCTAGATTATGATCTAAATATTGTTGCTGTTGTTGCTGGTTGTTGTTACTGATATATTTTCTTTTTAACTTCTCAAGGAGGCGCCAATCAATACGAAAAATATACATATATTTATTACAAATGAATACGACAAATGCTGGAAATGCATAAATTAAACTAAATGCTGCCTCCTTTCTGCACAACACTCACACAATTTAAACATTATATTTCTATATATATATACTCGTAGTAGAAGCCTATTAATTACATAAATAAAAACCGTTTAAATCTTTAAACAAAGTTAACGTTACAAATTTTACACATAAACAAAACGATTTGGCTTGATCCGCGCCCTTAATCCGGCATTATGCGGCTAGCATATTACGTATGTTCTTCGGCGTATTCTCCTCGTTTAGATGCTTCGTCGTATAGCGCAGGGCATTCAGCAGTGGCTCCGCTTTTATCGCTGGTTGTGCCTGCAATAGTCGCACACATCCCTTCACGTCTACATGGGCACCGCGGGCAAATGCGCCCACCGGATGGACGTGATCGTAGAGTATGACCAGGCCGACCATCACGCGCAGCACCAGCATTTGCGTCTCTTCCCGTTCAATCTGTTGCAGAAGTTTTCTGAAAGGCACCAGAGTTTTATAATTTTCTTTCTATAGGTTTTATATTTTATTCGATTTCCACTTACGGATTCTCCAACATTCGTAGGCACACCTTGGCCATGGTGCCAAGCGTTTCTGTAGTATTTTGCACATCGTCCGCATTATCATTCACAAATTTGGATGTGGCCTCGCTGAGCACTTTCAGCATGGGCGTGGCATGCGCATAAAACAACGACATACGATTCGCCAGCTCTGTACTGACCAGCATGTTTTCCGTAGAATCGATGCGCTGTCGACTGACAATGCGCCTGTAGTAGCTGAAGTCGTTCTGTATGGCGGGTGTTTTCATCTACAAAGATACAAACAATTTACAATTGGTAAAACTTGTTAAATCTATTTATAAACTCTATTTGAATCTTCTGATTCAGTGTCAAATTGGAATCTAGTTAATTGAAGATGATTATATTCTAGTCCAACAGGATTTAGACCTTCTTAGATATGTTGTATAAGCTGCACTGCTTGTTAATTTAATTATTGCCTGTAGAGCAGTGTACTGCTTATGAGTTTCATTTCAATTTCTGTGCACTGCTTGGCTTCCTACTTTAATTGACGCTAGACTAATTTAGATCTAATTGCAGTACGTGACATCGTAGTCGTACTTAATTTTTTTTGTAATTTGCAGCCAGGCCCAAAATTCAGTTTTCGAGTACATTTGATGACGCTTGAGCGTCTATTTAGCTGTCAGGGCTGCAGTGGAGTCGTGCGTGAGAAAAACTTCTGAGAGCTGCCGCCAGTCTAGCCGCCCCGACAACTTGCGACTGTCTCATCATTTACCTTGAGGGAGCGCTTGAAACATGACAACATCTTATACTATATATAAATGTGCACAAAACCTTATATAAATACGTTATTAGCATAAATCGTTCTAACAGTAAGTAACAATGCGGCAACCAGAACGGATCAGCAACAGCAGCTTGAAAAGCTTTCTTTGTGTGAGTTTCGTGTGATTTCAGATAAAGCTATTATTAAACCCGAAGTTGATTAATTTAGACTTGTGTAATATTATCATGATAGTTCATATTCTCGCTAATGGCGCTGCGCTTTACAGCAGCCCAGCTTGCACCACCCACGTACAATGGCCATTTCGGGGGCTATCATCAACAGCAATCAGAGCAGCAACAGCGGCTCGGCTATTCAGACGCTGGGCTGACCTACTCTCGGGGTTATTCTGCACCTGTGCAGTCCAGGTGGTCTGGTGCGCCAATTGTTGTTAATGATGAAGCGAATATACTCCAACAGCAGGAACGTCCATATTTGCCCATTAATTACTACAACAATAGAGGCGAATATGCCTCTGTCAGGCCGGATCCCAGGAACCCAAATTGGCTCAACCACAATCTGCCGCCCACACGTGCTGCCAATCACAATTACAACGACAACAACAACAATGGCTACTACTACTACACACAGCCACAAAGCCAGCAGGAACTGGATCAACGTGAGCTACTCACTGTAGCTGACTCCCGACGTCCAGAAGACCAAATAGTTCGCATAGGCGGCAGTCGCTCCTTGGCTTACAACAACAACAACAACAACAACAACAACAACTACAGAGACAGTGAGAACTATGTTGAGCCTGCTCTATTGCTGGGCCAACACGAATTTCAGGCTAAATATGCCAAACATTATTCCGACTACTTGCGCAAATACCCAAAAAGATTGCAGCCACATTTCCTCAACACTCAACAATTCATTGATAAATAATCAGCCCAATTTGTTGAACTCTAAAAGAGTTATAAAACTTACTTAAAGTATGTTCCCATTTGCCAGTGCCTGTGCCAAGTATCTTAATTGTTGACAAATCTATGCCAAGCTAAACAATACAGCGAACGACCTAATAACGCACAACCGTGTTGGCCAAGCGGCACGCTTCTAAGAGAATTATTGTTGATTTATATGTTAAATAGCTCTAAGCCACCAAATAAATAAACGAAAATAAAATTTTTAAAATGTGGTGTTATTATTATATCATTATTATTTTATTATTATTATTATTATTATTTTATTATTATTACGATTTTATTATTATTATATTATGATATCAAGAATCAAATACAATAATTGAAATTTGTATCTTTTTAACATTCTTTTGCTATTCGAATACTGAATGTCTGCTGACCAGAGTGTTCACCGCAGTTGAGCAGTTGGTGTAACGTTTTGCAGTATTCAGCTTAATAAAAAGTGTAGCATACTTTGAGGCATTTTCTCAAAACACAAAGGGCCGACACTCCAGGCAAGAAAAAAGTGTGGAAAGGCAGCAATTGCCTAGAAACGGAAATGCCTGTTACTATTACAGTTAGGCACGTTTGGACCCTAGAAATAAGTATTTGAAGTGCCTACACATAAGGCAAGTGCATGTGCACATCCCTGCGAGTGTGTGTGTGTGTAACTGATACTTAAACACACAACAGCACCTTCATCTCTCTCAAGATCCTTACTATTAACTTCAGCAACAAATTTACAGTCATGAGTGCGAATCAGCCGATGACGTTGAACTTTATCGAGCTGACGCGCTTTATACCCCTGCCCGCTCCAGCATTCCTTGAGTTGCAGTTTCATAAAAGTTTTATAAAACGGAAACGAGCAGTGGGATAACGCGTGAACACACACTTGCTAGAGCATAAATCGATTTGTATATGCTTGACATAACAAAACAGTCGCATTTATATACTTTTCAAGGGGAGGAGGGAATACAGAGGGAATACAAAGGGATACAGAGAGAAATCAGATCTCAAAAGTTAAGAGTTAACAGTTTAACCTACATTAAGGCCGTTTTGTTTAGTTGTAAAATTTTGCATTAGACAATTTGAATGCTCTAAATCCATTTTAGTTTTCTGCAATGATATCTATAAATCACGGGCAGAGAACGGCATTTTATATTTGCATTGATTCTTGATCAATTCGACGAGATAAGTGATTCCAACTATGCCATTCTAAATGAGTATTTGACAGAGATTGGGCTGCAGTACGGGCTTTACTATGGGAATTTAATTATTAAATTACTCTTCTAGATTGGACTTTTCAGAGCTTGATTATGACATTTATATATGTTTTTGCTATTTTGTATTCATCACTGAAACCCACACAGTTAATCTGAAGTATTCAAGCTACGCTTAAAAAAGAATTCAACTTATCGATTCTTATCGAATTATAATTATAAGCTCGTACTGCGTATGGTATAGACAAGTAAACTATTCAAATTTCAAAGCTCTAGCTTTCGAGACTTACAAGATTGCTGCGTTCACCCTGAAGGACAGACGGATATAGCAAGATCGACTAAGCTTGGCATCCTGAGCTAGAATATGTAGACTTTATGTGGTCTGCCACGCATTCTTCTGCCTGTTGCATACATTTTAGCAAAACCATTATGATTTAGTTTCCCATTTTCAATGCACTCAGGCTATGAAAGCTACACTCAAAGCTCGATATTTTAAGTGCGAATTAAAATCGATTTTAATTCCGATTATTTCCAGCCGAACTTGACGATTATAATAGTCTTAAAATGAAATCTATTAAAATACCGAATCTTGAAAGATTTCTGTATGTGTAGGATTTACATCGGTCTCTGCCCAAGTTTAAGATTTGTTGTTTGATATTTAGCCACAACTCAAACCAGATTTGTTTAATTCTGAGCTGAGCTCAAGATATTTTCGATTTAGTTTGCCGTAGTGTGGTCTAATAAGAGAGCCTCAACCACACATGCATAGAGAGAGGGAAATATACATAAAAAAAAAGAAAAATATTTTTCTATTAACAGTTTTAAATTATTTTGAACACGCTTCAACCGAGTTACTAGAGATACGCTCAGCCTCAAAACACAACGTTCTGCTTTGCGTGCTCACTGAAGCGCCGACATTTGGCCAAGCCAGTAAAATGAGTGCGTGTGTGCGCAGCAAATGAGGCTTCACTGTAGAACGCATGCAGCAACGTTGAAGATATTTCATCAATGAGCAGCAGCACGCGCTCGCCTTAACTGACTGGCAGACGGACCGACGGGCAGCTGGAGGGACCGAGAGACGAATGGATAGATGTACGAACTGGCAGTCAATTAAAAATGCAACCACGCGCGCAATGAGTTGGCAAAGAGTTGGCTAAGACCTCAACCGGCTGTTGCACCCACATAAGGTAAGCCAAACGACAGCAAACGTTGCCTGCTCTGGTCGGGTCTGGTCTCAAAGAAGACATAACACTGTTGACCCACGCGCCTTGAAGCAGCGATATATTTATACATTGGGCGTAACTGGTGCCCAAACTAGGCAAGAGTTGTAACACACATACACCCACACAAACACGCACACACACACACCACACACACACACACACACACACACACACATGGCTGTCGTGTAACTCACCTTGTACTCATCGAATTTCAACACAAATTCCAATATCTCAGCCAGCTGCTTGACCAGCGCCTGCTGCGTCTCCAGATGCTGTGTCGGATTGAGCTTGCCGCCAACCAATTGGCCCAGCAGCTTGGGCACTATTTTGTCCAGCTCCAGGGAGTGCTCGTAGCACCGCTTCAGCTGATGACCAATGGAAGCACCGCAGACCACGCTTTGGCCTGCACCTCCGGCGAGGGATCAGCGATGGCTTCGCGTATTTCTTTGTTGGCGCCCTGCAAACACACATGAAAATGATTTAGTTTTTCTTTCAATTCAATATTGGCGTTGCCTAGTGAAATGTTCGCCTGACATGCAAACAATAAGCGAATAAACGGTTTTCCTCGCGTTTTATAGATTTCATTTTCTCTTTTCAGGCATTTTTTTATTACAGCAACACAACTTGCATTGTTGTTGTTGTTGCTTTAGGCTTTATTATTTCTATGCCACATGCAAACAATGACGCCGACGACGACGACGTCGCTGCGTGCAGTGACCAGCGCTGCGATTTTTATCGACACTCTCTGATCTAGATTCTAGCGAGGAAACCACAAAAAAAGCACAACACAAAGCCCAATGAATGCTCGGTCATTGCATGTTTTCAAAAGTTGATTTCAGGTCCGTTTTTTGAAACTTTGCTGCCGCATAGGCAATCAGCAAATGGCGTCGATTATTTCAATTCGTTTCAGTGGCGTTGCAGCTGAGACTCTAATCGACACATGCACAAGTGCCAAGTGCCACTAATAACAGTTAAGTTACCATTTAAATCGCACACAGCTGAAAGGCTAGTGGCTCCAGCAAGTTAATGACCTCAAAGCTGCAATCTTGATTTAATCTGAATATCACAGTTCAAGAAATAAGGCACTACTCATTTGGGATAGTAGGCAAAAACATAAAAAACTTTTAAGTTGATAGTTAAATATTTCAGAAATTATTTTAAATGCATGTATAGAATATAAGCATAGATTCAGTGGCTTGAAATAAGCATTTATAATTCGAACTGTTTGTTGGTATTATGATTTCTGTTTTCATTAAAAAAAGAATTACAAATCAAATAAAGGCATATATTATTTAAAAATTAATGAAATAAAGATATATTAATAGAAAATAAATCATTTTTTCTTAGTTCACATAATTAAGATTTTATATTTATTTTATTAAACGAATCTTTACTGTATTCTAACATCTCTAAATGGGAACAGCTTCTTCTCTTTCGGAATCAGCTTCTGCACACAAAAAAACTACAAAATGAGAAAACTCACTCACAATTTACTAGCTTTGCTGCCTCTTTAGTCTTTGCTCTATTTATTTAGTTTAGCCACACCCACAAATTGTTTATTTTAGATTACAGATTGCAAAGTTAAAAAAGATAGCGTTTTGATTAAAAGGAACTTGGGTCTAAATATAGAAAATATTTATAACGAAATTTTTAGACAAGGCAAAAGCTCAACTCTAATTGTCTGAATGAATGATGTGTTGTTATGTTTGGTACGTGGGCACCTCTTACTGTTTGGGCTGTAATTACATGAGTTCCTGTTACCACATGTTGTATGCTTGTAATTAAATTGCTTCACATATCATCAACAAAAGTCTGCAGCTACCCTCAGACATCGACGAGTGCTTTGGCATAATCAAAATGCAACCGTCGGCATCTAAATCAACACATGGACCCAAGTGGAGCATAAAGCCAGATATGCTGCATTGAAGCAGTAGCTCGCTAGGTGCATTACTTTGTGTGCTAAACAACGTTTACACCTGTCTGTGAAGCTGCAGAAGCAGGAGTTGTCCTTGGCCACCGGCAGCTGTTGGCTGCTGCACTTGAAGCTGCACAAATGTTTAACACGTGCAAACAAACAAGTCACGAAACGAAGAGACAAATAAAAAGAAAGCAAAGAAAAGAACAGATAGAGAGAGGGCGCGAGAGAGGAGGTAAACGAGAGACAGCAAACTCTTTTGACTTTGCTGTTGTATTGTCCCGTTTACGCCTGCGATTCTCTAAGGACTCTTATGGCTGGCCATGCAACGGAAACTGCGCTCCTGCTGCAGCTATGTGGACAGACAGATTCACAGGCTGAGATTGCGCCTTTACTGCATTTCTGTTTATGTGTGTGCGACTCTGTGTGTATCTCAGATGTTTCACATTGTTTCTAGATGTATATGTATGTGTGGGTGTGCATCTGATTCAGCCCCTTTGCTTATTTTCAGGGCATTTATCTCACATCGCGACATGTGCAAGTCGAAAACAAAGAGCCTAGCCATAGGTACAAGAGTTTCTGCTGCATCTTGCGCTTTGTCACAGGAAGCTGGCACAGACTCACACAGACGGACACACACCTACACACACGCACACACACTCCCCACACACATTCGCTCACTTATTCAACATTTGTTGATTCATCGCCTTTTTCCGCAGCATCGCATAAAACGTTACATGCTCCAATAACAAAGCACGTGCTGTGTCTGCTTCATGCATTTTACCAAGAATACTTCACACTTCACCCACAACAGCAACAACAACAACCACAACAAACTTGAACTTGCATGACTTTTAAGAAACAGTTTTCGTTTTGTAACTGTTTCTAGTTCTTTTTTTAATTAACACTTAATGTGCCCAACAACAACAACAACAAATGCGCCATACACGAGCTCAATCGTTCAGCATTTTATCTAATTCAGCTAGAGAGAGAGTAAGAGAGAAAGCGAGAGAGAGAGAGAGATAACGTCCGCCACATAGTTAATTAACTTTGCGAACTGCAGCACTCTGCATAAAAGAAGAAGTAAACTCGTTGTAATTGCTGCCTACTGCCTTCTGCTGCTGCTGTTGTTGTTTTTTATATTTTTTATTGTAAATTAAATTACACTCAACGCGGAAACGAGTGTTTAATCTTCTGCGGCTACTTTGATGTCGACCAACGATGACACTCGCCCAACCAGTGTTGGAGGTCGTTTGCATGTTTAACTAAGCATATATCGAATGTAATAATCGATAAGTGCACATTAAAGTTAAGGGCAGTCGCAGAAGCAACGCCATCATGTGCACAATTAATACCGATCGTCATAAGGATAATGAGTACGGCTTAAAATTTGAAATTTATATTTTGTAACTATCTATAAATAATGAGGACATTTACAACTGCTCAGAAAATATATTATAAATAAATTGG